>NC_090445.1:1173961567-1174261582 GCF_031143425.1 Pleurodeles waltl | reverse complement strand
GGAGAGAGGAGCAATCTCTCAACATCAGCCTGAGGGCATCTCTACACGTTCTCAACCCCATGTTTCTACAAACGGGACAAATCCATTTCCGCCAGACAATGCCATGGGCAGGACAAATAAACATAAAGTGCACTACAGTTTCCACAGAACCATTACAGCAAGGGCATTTATCGGATAGCAGGGTGGAGCTCCATGAACTAGAAAAGGACTTCAGAGGGAGGCATCCATACCTAAATCGAGCATACAAACTTTTACTTAGTTGATCAGTAATTAAGTCCAGGAAGGGTTCGAAGTGGGGAAACCACTTATAATCGCATTTTTGGCCAATGTAACATTATCAAAATGTTTCCCGAAATTTCTCTATCTTTTTAGGGCTATACCGCTTAGAGTGACAACCTTGTTCTTTAAGAAGTTAGATGGGGTAATTAGTAGTTTTAATTGGGCTTAAAAACGAGTAAGACGCGCAATCGGACAGCTTAAGCTTACTTATAGGCATGGTGGGCTGTAGCTCCCAGATTTTAGGCTATATTTTTGGGCAGCTATTGTGGGTTGATGACGTAGTCTGTTTATCATAGCTGGACCGGATCCCTCTGCCTTTTGCTATTATTTGACTCTAGGCCCTGACCTTCAGCTTTTTCTATACTGGATTACAGATCCTATCTACTACAAGCGTGTTCAGTTTAAGTTAGTCAGGGGCACAGTAACCGTGTGGAGAGAGATCTCCTCCGGGTACTCCCTAAAGTTAATCCATCAGGATACGCTGCTCTGGGATAAACTGGCATTTCCCGGCATTTTTTGCGGCTCTATCAGTAAGGAATGGGCAAAATAAGGGCTAGTCATGCTTGGACAACTGTTTGACATTTGGCTTTTGCTCATTTGCTAACCTGCAAGCTGATTTTAGCCTGCCCTACAACCATTTTTTCAAATACCTACAGTTAAGGGATTACTTTCCCTCCAGAGGGTTTGGCATGAAAGCTCATTAAAACTCTTTTGTGATGTTAAAGCTTGTCAGTACTAGTCAGAAGTCTCTGATAAGTATTATGTATCAGGGATTTGTGAACAGAGGAGAGACAATCTTTCCTCACTTGCAGATTAATGGAGTCAAGTTCTCTTCTGTGAAATAGTACCATCAGAGGTAGGCAGCGCACTGCAGACTTTGGAGGGTGTAGTGCACTCGGGGAACCTTAAACTGCATCAGTTTAGGACAATATCTATGCTTTATCACACTCCTGAAAAACTGGTGAGGTGGGGGATGGATAGCAGTTTGAATAAAGCAAAATGCCCTAAATGTGGCCTACTTGCAGCGGACAGTCTACATATGTTTTACGCATCTCCGGCTCTTGAGATGTATTGGGAAGAGCTAGTCAGGGTGATTAAGACTGCCACTGGATGTGAGTTTTCGCTCCCTCTGGGGCAGGTTTTGTTAGGGTACAAGCCAGAGTTTGGCACCGGGTTCAGGCAAATGATCTCCATTTTGATTACTACAGCCAGGCTATGTATTGCTATAAGGTAGGCTGCTGCTGCTGACCCCCTCACCCTAAAGAATGGTGGGCGACTATACAGCAATGTTTTTACCTTAAAAAGGCCATGGCCAGGGCAGTTAGCTCAATTAAAACATTTGGGAGAACCTGAGCAAGATCAAGTTTCAAGTTAAAATGGCCAAGATTTAATTGGGAGGCTTGGTGATTCCAAGGTACTTCGTAATGTTGGCTAAGGAATGTGTGAGCTCAACCATAATTAGAATGAGGGGTAATATTTTTAACGTTTAAATTTTTTTGTTGGGCATTGTGGTTGGGGTGACCACCTCTCTTTCCTTTCCCCCCCTTATCTTGACTACTATGCTTATTTATGTATGAATGTTAATGCTTGTGGAAACTGGCTTATTTCTAGGGATTTTCCTTTCCATTATAATTTGTATTGATTAATTTTGGCTTTCAAAAAACGAACTAAAAAAAAACAATTTATGTGACTTTGGCTTTGTAGTTATAAGTAAAGCTTTGAAACTTTCATTGATTGGAGTGTTGTTCCCTGGCCACATGTGTTGAGGTGTTTAAATTGCTGTTTGGGTTGAATTAATTGAAAATGGTTACCACACTTCACTGAGAACCTAAGGGGAGAAGGAAAGGAAGAGTTTTTCGAATCCTGCGACAGGTAAGGGAAAATGTGTTAACACTATTGTTATATAATTTATCATACTCTTGTGCAAGCCATTATCAAAGGTATGGTGTCTGGGAGAATCTGATTTAGTTTTACAGTTGCATGAGAGCAACCTGAGCTAAGGTTAGATGGGCCAACTGGTGTCCAATATGTGAACTGTGCCTCAAGGCGGTCTCCTGTTCCCAGGGAACACCACAGACTTGGTACTTTCATAATTAATCTGTAGTAACTTGTTGGGTCAAAGGATGTAATAAAATCATCTGCAATCTCCAGGGATGCCTTCCACTTACTAGAGGATTGTACGGAAACGAGTTATGTGTAAAAGATTTACATAGCCCTTGGTTTCACGCTAATAAAACATTTTTGTTTTATTTCCATTGCATCCAGGTTATAGCTATTGCATGCAGAAATGTAAATCTATAGGAAAAATTAAGTCTATGAATTAAAATCACATTTATCGTAGTTATAAAGGGTAGGAGGATAACAGGAAAGAGGAGAAAAAGCATAAGAAGGAACGTGACCTATGACGATATTCACCTCCTATATTTTACAGTTGAGGGCGGATGCCTGTCTTCATTTTTGTTGGTGTGTTTTTTTTAAGAGGTTAAGAGTGTTTACACAGTGTTAAGACCCACTTTGTGTGAGTTAGTGTCTTGCATGTGCTTGGGGGTGTTCAGAAAGACGTCACAGTTTTCTCTAAATCAAGGGGCACAATTCTAATTCTCTGATCCAGAGAATAGAGCTTTTTATAAATACATCACAAGGCAGGTCAGTCGTTTATGACCCTTTACTATATTTCTTTTAAGACTGACCTTGGGCGACATATCACTCATGTGCTTTGGTGAAAGAATGAATTTGTTTTATCCTGTTGGCTAGGTGAATATTGCTTCAGATGACCTTTCCCTTTGCGCAGTGAAAGTGAATGTAGTGAAAAACGCTTTTGTCCAAATGTGCTCTGTACAATATATACAAGACGTGATTAAAACAAATTCTCTGCGATCTTCTATAAGCGGACTCATATTACTCCAGAGGTCCTGAAGTCACTTTTTAGTCGCTCAAGAAAAATCCACACTATCAAAATGTCGACGTTTCGACCCCATTTATGTAGATCAATCTATCCGGGGTCATCATCAGGACTGTTAGTTTGCTATAGGTAGCACCAGTCAGTCATCATATTCTGTCTTAGGGTGATATGAGTCCGCTTATAGAAGATCACAGAGAATTTATATTTTAACCACATCTTGTATATATTGTACAGAGCACATTTGCACAAAGATTTTCACAACATTCACTTTCACTGCGCCATCACTTTAGGAGAACCATAAGGATTGAATTCAAAATTAGGAATGACTGTGTTTTTTCAGTAAAGATATAATAAAATATGAATTGTTGACAAAATTCAAACATGTTTGAAGATTGTTTAAAAATTGTTTACCAGGAAGACAAGGGTTTTACTTCTCCCTGTAGGACCATTGTTTAATAGCTTATTTAACTACCCAGGTTCTAGGGTTACGGGGTATCCCTCATTTTCTCTAAATAGTTTTACCAGCTCTAGGCACTGTATCCAGGATGTCTTAATATGGAAATTTTATTTGCCTAATTTTAATGTCCTTTGGGATTTTTTTAATTTAGTACACATTGATGATCTTTCGTTCCATACTGTAACTGGCAATGTAAATTTAATGTTCATTGTGGCTTTCAGCGCCCAGGGCCAATTCTTACATCAGGCACTCACAGGCGATCACCCACATCAAGTCGGCTGGACAATTCAACAAATGTTTTATCCTTCGAATAAATTCTTATCTTGGACTAACCACTTGTTACAAAAGTCAGCGTCCAATTCAAATTAAGCAAGTTCTGGTACAGGTCTCTGTGGGACAGATACATATATCGGTTTAGTTACCGAGTGCCCAGCATTCACAATAAGCAGGTTATCCTTATAGTGATCTAATGTTACGAAACAAGTTTGCCTATTACGTATCTTGTGCAACAGTGTGGCTAGCCGAGACAAGACTCTCATTGGAGCATACGTTTTTGACTTTTTTTCCTCTCTACTCTGTGTGAAATACATCACCACCCAATTGCTCTCAGCATAGATGTTAATCTTATACAGGAATTTGTTGGGCAATTTCAGATCGACAATTTGCATTGCTGGTGACACAGAATCCACCTTGTCTATGGTTATCAGTCTGCTATTATACTTATCTCAAAGCCTGTCCAAAACACTTCCTCTGAAGTTTCTAGTGGTGACCACACAGAAAGAAGTAAATCCATTTATGTAATCATCTTTTCTGCCTAGGTTTCCTGTAAAATCTGCTAGAAGACACCTCATTTCTGGGTTTTCAACTTGTACTCTCAATAGTTTCACATTCCATAACCGCATTCACACAGCATTCGACTAGGTATTGTCGAACCAGGCTTTTGTAAAGGAAATGGTAGCCATCCGCTAGCAAACCTTGCTCATATTTACTATTTTGACTGAGGTTCATAGTTCTTGACTTGCTTACACCTCTAGAGATGGTGGGTGAAATAAGAAAAGAGAAGTTAAAAGGACAGGAAAGACGAGTTTTGGCGATTGTGTAAAGGGTACAATAGTTTTGCATGACATGCTGCCAAAATGACCAAGACAGTAGAGCATTGCTGAGCCATGGTACGAGGGGTCATATGATGGCTTGGTGGAAGCCCAATAGGTGACTGTGAAATCAAGTTCCTGGCAGCAGAAGAAACAATTTTTAAATAACAGGTCCAGACAGAGCTTGTATCTCAGAGGGATGTGGTAACAGGTGGCTCCATTCCAGTAAACATGTCGAAGGCCATGTTCAAGTAAGAAGAAACATTCCTATGGGAGAAATACTTATGGGAGGTATCATCAAGGAAGGGCTAAGACTTTCCTGGTAGTGGAAGAAGCAGGAGGTGAGGAGTGGAAACCCATAGAAGACATGGAAGCCCACAGATAACTAAATGCAGCTAGAGAGGAACCAAGAAGGCGAGCCAAGCTTATCGTCCTTCAATTGCACTTACGTTTTCCTTGACTCAAGCAACCCTGTAGAGAAGCTTGCATTTCACTGCATTCTGCCAAGAGAGACAAGTTGTTTAGGACACTTTAAGAAGCCGTTTTGATTGATCAAGTTTCAGTCATTCCCAGGGTATTACTTTTGTTGTTCCAAACTTAAATTCTGCACCCAAAGGTCTGATATAGAGTGTGCCAGAGGTCTGAGGTTCATGGAAGTAATGCCTTTGAAATAAATTATCAAACATTCTAAATGACTTGGGTCTTATTCTAAGATAATATAGCAACTGGCAGCAAAGTTTTGTAATCCTGACTCACTGGTCCCCAATAGGTAAATATATGACAAACCAGAGCCTTAAGAGGAAGGTATGCAATTGACCAATCACTCATGGACGTGTAAGTAGTCCTTCAACCCAAAGCCAACTCCAAGCGGGTGTATTCTGAATCTGAACCTGGCCTGATAAGACATGAAAGACTATTGGTGTCTCATAAGGCAACAGTAACCAAAGGCATATGATGAACAAATGTACAGGGCGAACGTTATGAAAGATGAAGAAAAATCTTGGACTCTGAATGAATTGTATACATATATGGGGAGCCCGGGGACCTCTGGAGAAAATTGGAGAGATATCTAGATTGCCGGTGGCGGTGTTCACCAGTGTGATTAAGGGCCAGTTTGGCTCAATTGATGTTTTTGAAAGGAATAATGGAAAGTATATCCAAATGGACCACTAGTATGGGAGAGCTGTGTTCCTTGCAGTATTTTAATTTTATGGCAATTGGAGTTTGCCCTCGGTAAGGTGCGTGGCACGTTCGCCACCTTGCACTGAAACCCACACTGGCACTACTTCTATAGTCCCAACATGAAAATCGGATAATTAGAAATTAAGAACCCTATGCAAGGACGTATCTACAATGAGATTGTTGCTAAGTATAATTTGTATTGCAGTTTTTTTGATCCAGATAATTTTCTTATGAACTGATGAACAAATCCTACAAGAAACCAACACGGCAATATATTGATGAAGAGCTTTCTGTTTAGATAAGAGTTGATATGTGTATATACATATCTAGTGACTTCACTTTAGTATTTCTAACAATCTTTCCTTGTGGTATGGTGGTTCATTTGGTTTTATGTAGTGAGGTATGAGTGGTATGGCTGGTGAGATATGTGAAACCTTTTTATTTGGGGTCAGGAACTGAGGGTCTTTATCTGCTCATTTTGGAAAATTAATGAATGAACGTATTGTTTTATAATTTTGTATTATTCTGAACATAGCAAATATATAAAAAAAAAGATACACATTTAATAAATACAATTATTAAGAATGTACTAGTCTGTGTCTAAATGGGTCTGACTACATAAAATAAACCTTTAAGATTCTTGTGGTAGAACCGTATTTCTGGAGATGGGGATTTCTGTTTTCTTATGTTGTGTGTCAGTGTTCCACTACAGCATCATTTTATGTGCAGGGAACCCTTTCTGCATGTTCGATCAAGAGCTGATCCTGTTCATTAGTCAGATGGGAGTCTTTCTGAGGTTTTATAAACAAATGTGCACAATTTAACCAAATATGGACTTACTATACCCTCTACTCCTGAAAAAAGACCACCATCAAGGGGAATACCAAGGGGGATAGTTAGGGAGAAAGGCATGCAGAACATAGGTACTGAGAACTTTTAGTGTGGCGGGCTGACAAGCTACCCAACAAGCTACATACATCTCAGGAAAGGTAAAATGGGTATGTGGGCATGATTGTCCCTCGTCTGTTGCATAACAAACACAATGACAAAATTGCATTTGTTAAAAAAAACTCCTGGCTTGCGCAAGGGAATTACTGCTTGGAAAGTCAACATTTTGCAGTGTGGATATAGGACAAAAGAGCAAATACCTCTGCTAGTGTTTGTCATGTCATGTGCTTCCAATTTAGAAGGTAGGCTTTGAATAAGCAAAAGCACTAATTAACTCAGCAAAAGGACTAATGAACTCAACACAAGACTTCTACACTGATCGCTGGTCTTGGATTATCGTTGTCCATCAATGAGCTAATCTTTGCAAGTAGCCTTTTACAGTATCCCCCTCAGGTTTACAAACACTTTGGGGGCTGACTACCTGAGTGCCCCGAGATCAGTTTCTTTCTGTGACATTTCCGTACCAGAAGCAGAATTGATAGACTCTTGTCCAGAGTAAGGACCTCAAAGGTATTCCGCCTCACTGCTCTTTAAACAGGTGGGGCGGGTGTGGCGCGCGGGGGGCGCTGGGGTGTGTGTGGGAAGCATTTAATAAAAATTAAAAAAATAAACAATGAAAACTTACCTCCTCTGTTGCTGCCTCACTGCTCCTCTGTCCCTCGTCGCTCCAGGCATAGGCTCACAGCCCGCTGTGTGGCCAATCCTGACGCTGCTCAGAGCAGCATCAGGATTGGCTGGGAGCACCCTGCCAGGGTGCTCCCAGGCAGACTGGGAGCCTGCTGCGCACGTGTTTGGCCAGCCCCAGGCAGCCGGCCAAACATATATGCACACAGAGGGGAGTGCTCTGTGCACTCCCTTCAGTGCTCGTCACCCCCAATGACCCACCCCTTTCAAGAAAACAATGATAAAAAGTTTATCGTTTTCTTGTAAGGTTTTGCAGCTGCTGGCGGGGAGGGGTGGGCTTGGTAATGCTCCTCCACCCTAACGGAGGAGCCACCCATGCTCAAAGGGTTACCCTATGTAGAAAAATTGTTCACAGGGAGCATGGGAGTGTTTTTACCAGATAAGGTGTTACCAAAGGTAAGTAACTTGTTCAACTAAAAGAGACTTCTAGGCCATGATTTCTTTAGAGAAGATACCGAAGCAATACCTCCCCAGGAGGTGGGTCTGCAAATAGATTTAGACCAGGACGTCCCAGAAGCCCAAACAGGCAAAGTGCCCATCATGACTGACCGGGCCGGACAGTCCAGGCAGTAGCGCTTGGTAAAGGTTTGCAAAGATGCTCATATAGCAGGCTGACCGATGTCTAGGGCAGCGCGTCTGCAAGCTAACACAGTGGTTGCAGATTTGGCTCTGGTGGAATGAGCAAGTACAGCCTCAGGGGTTGCTTCTTGGCTGGTGCGTAGCAGATTTTAATGCATAGCACAATCCATCTTGAGATGGTCAGTTTCTGCACGGCCTTTCCTTAGTCTTCCCCGACAAACTCAATGAAGAGTTGATCATCTATCCAGGACTATTTGGATTGATCGATGTAGGCCAATAACGTTCTTTTTGAGTCCAGCCAGTGGAGTCTCTCCTCCTCTTTGGAAGGGTTAGGCAGAGCAAAGAAGGTAGGCAGCGTGACGGTCAGGCCTACGCGAAAAGATTCCACCACTTTCAGCAGGAGAGAGGCATGTGTTCTCAAAACTAGTTTGGTTGGGAAAAAGTGGTTCAAGGAGGGTGCACAAAGAGTGTCTGTGTTGTGTAGCCATTTTAGTTATAGCTCCATGCACGTTAGTTTAATACACTAGGCCGCTGCGCACTTTGATCTAGATATATTTTATTCAGCTTCGCATTGTTATTTTTACAATAACCAGTTTTACGGTCTTGTTTTAATTTCTTCTAACTGTTTTGCTTAGCCCAGCACTGTATTCTCAAACAAGACATTCTTGATCACTTTGTGCTTCAGTCAAGGCTACAGTTTGGTACATTGCCGGTGAACGTGGTAGAAGCTTAGTCTCCAACATTCGTAGAAAATACACATCCTTACGTACGGACATTTTCTTAGAACATTAGCTGTGTTATTATAAAAACACTTCCGAGTCCCATTACACGTCAAGGGGGAGATTCCAGCCAGGGAACCACGACTGTATGCTGATTGCTGAATGCTTTGCTGCAGATGCTAACGCAGACTACAGGCCTTTGCTCAGGTATGAGGGTCGATATCCTCCCGGGGGAACCTGAAAGGCAGGATTAGAGCTTAACATGCTGTGCTCAAATTATGATTCAGATAGAAAATAGTCCATAGATTCTAGTGGGAATATGATAGCTTTATTCTTATGCTTCATCGTCACCATTTTAAGATTGTCATGTTGTGTCGTTCTGGTTATTGCAGCTCACACTTTGCTATCCAAAAGGCAGTCATTTTATTAAATCAGTCTTTAAAACCTATACTGCTTTCATTGTCATTTATATATGAGACCGAATTGTGAATGAGAGAACCGGATGCGACCTGAGTGACCACAACTTACCTGAGAAGTATGATATGTCATGCGATCGGCTGCCCAATAATCTCTACCTTTCGGGAGAGATGAGGCACTGCTAGTTAGCCGGAGCAAAACCCGGATTTAGATCGACAGGTGCCACCCACAGTGGGTCAGACTCAGTCTCCCACACCGTGGACGATCTTGCTGCTCAAAATCCAGTAGTCTCATTAGAATAATGAGAGCATACGCGACACCCGTAGTTCACTAACCTTCCTAGCTGTAATGGCTACTAGAAAAGCAGTTTTGATGGTCAAAAGGTGTGTAGGGCAATTGCGCATCAGCTCAAAGGGAGAGCACATCGAGAAGGTGAAGATTAGGTTCAAGTACCATTTGGAGCATGATGAATGGTTTTGGAGGGAGCATATGTTGTAGTACTTTTAGAAAATGAGCCACAACAGGTGATGTAAACAGGGATGGCTGATCCAGCAAATACAGGAACACCAAACTGGCCAAAAGATACTCTTCAACAGTGTCCAAAGCAAAGCCTTAGCAGGCTTACAAGAGAAAAAAAAAAAAAACCTCAGACAAAGGTGCAGAATGGGGAGCACACCATGCCACAAATTTGTCCCAACAGCAGGCATATACTGTTTTTGCTGAGAGATGCCTGGCTGCCAGAATGACACAGCACGGTTCTGCAGGGAGGTCAAAAACAGCTGCAGCTCAGTCTCCATGCATGCATGAAAGTGGAGCATGCTCAGGTTCTGGTGCAGGAACCTGCCCTGCTTCTGTGGCAGTGGACCCTTCCGAAAGGGCAGCCTGATCAGAGAACTGATGCTCATGCTCAGAAATTCGGGACTCAATTACTCTTCTTGCCCAATCTTGAGCCACGAGAATGCCTTGGGCCTGGGCAGGAGTGGTATCAGCAGAAAGGCGTACAGGAAACTTGAACTCCACCCGAAATGAAAAGCGACTCTGAGCAAGTCATTTTGGAAACTCCACTGAGCAAAATTGCTGTCATTGTGAGTTCTTCGTGGTGGCAAATAGATCTAACCAAGGTTCTCCCCCAATTACTGAAGAGAAGTTGCACCATCTCCAGATGAAGATACTATTCGTGATCAGCTAGGTATCAACGGCTGAGTTCATCCGCTCTGTCATTCTGAGAACCTACCAGATGTTCCCTACCAATATGTCCTGAGTTTCTAGCAATGTCCAAAGATGCAGGGCCTCTTGACACATGGTCCGTGACCTGAGTCTGCTCTGTCTGTTGTAATACAGCATGGCGGTGGTGTTGTCCAGGAAAACCTGAACCTGCATTCCCTTGATAGAAGGAAGGTAGGCTTTCAATGCCAAGCAAATAGCTCTCAATTCCAACAGGTGATACGAAGCTGAGACTCCACTGAAGACCAAAGTCCTCTGATCTCTCTCTTTCCAGGATGGCCACCCCAACCCAGGACTGACTCTGTCACCAGAGTCACCTCTGGGTGGGGAAGGGAAAGGGGTCTGCCGCTGACTTAATCGTGGTTGGTCAGTCACCACTGAAGATTTTCAGAATTCCCTCCGATATCTGGACCAGAGCAGAGAAATTCTCCTGATTCAGCGCACACTGGGACTTCAGGTCCGACTAGAGAGATTGCATATACCATCTGGCATCTGTTATACCAGCAGGATGCAAGAGGCCACGAGGTCCAACAGCCTCAGACTCACGGAAATTCAGGATAGAGGCTGTAACATCAGAATCATAGTCTGGACATTCTGGACTCGCCGTTCCGGAAGTTAGTTCCGAAATGACACTGTGTGCAGAATGGCTCTAATGAAAGGGAGGGGACTGAGAAGGTGTCAAGTGTGACGTTGGCACATTGATAGTAAACACCAGCTAATGCAGGAGGGTCTGTCATTGTCTGGAGGTGGAAGACGACTGCCAGAGGCAAGCCCGTCTTCGACAGCTCATTGTAGAAGTAGGGGAAGACTGAAACCCCTTAACTCTGCAAATGGGCTGTGACCACACTGCTGAACACCTGAGGGGCGATGGTGAGGTCAAAAAGAATACCATTGAGTATCTAGGGCAGAAAGGATCTGAGCTAACCTAAGCATCTTGAATTTGTGATGGACTAGTTAGACCTCTTCCTGTTTGTCCCACGAGTTTTGTGGAAGACACATCCGCAACCACAAAATCTGGCTTGGGTCTTCTCGTTCCAGGTCTTTATCCGAACTCTGGCATGAAAGGTATTGGTGGGAAGACACACAGGAGTGCAGAGTTCCACTGTAGCTGGAAGGCATCTCTGGTAGAGAGATGCCTTGGAAACTCTAACATGCAATATTGCTGATATCCCGCATTCTCAGTGGTGGCGAAAAGATAAAGGCAAGTTTCTCCCCATTTGAGGAAGAGACCTTGCACCACCTCCGGATGTAGCAGTAATTTTTGATCCTCTAGGCATTAGCAACTGAGTTTGTCTGCCCTGGTGTTTAGAAATCCCACCAGGCGGTGTACCAATAGGAAAATACACCATTTCCGGAGGCATAGTGCCTCCTGGCATAGGCTCTGTGACCTCACTTTACCATGAATGGGAACAATACCACATGGTGGTGGTGTTATCTGTGAGTATCTGCATAAGCCTCCCTTTGAAGGATGGTAGGAAGGCCTTCAATGTCCAGTGGATAGCCTGCAGCTCCAAAAGGTTGAATGGAAGCTGGGACTCCACCGGAGACCAGATGCCTCCGATAGCCACCTCTCACAGATGTAGTCACCCCAAACCAGAAGCAATGCATCTGTCATCCTTGTCAGCTCTGGGTGGGGGGTAAGAAGAAGAGTCTGCTGCTTACCCCATCACAGTAAAGTAAACACCAGTGCAGTCTCCTCTTAAATCTGGACATAATGGGGGAGGTCCCCCTGATACTGTGCACTGTGGGACTTTCAATCACACTCAGAGTCCGCTTATGCAATCTGGCGTGCTCAACAAACAGGATGTAGTAATGTCATCATCAGTCTCATCCTCACCAAGATCCAGCACAGAGACTGAAACATCAGGATCAGTGCTTGAATGTCTTTAAGTACTATTTGGGGGGGGGGGGGGGTTATAAAACTGCACCATGTCCAGAATGGCTCCAGTGAAGGGGAATCTCTGTCAAAGAGTCAGGTGTGACTTCATGCACATTTACAGTGACCCTCAACAGAATGAGGAGGTTTGTCATAGTCTGGAGGTGGGTGACAACTGTCTTTGGTAATGACTGGCTTGGGGGAACCCACCTTCAACAGTCAGTCATCGAGGTAGAGGAGGACGGGATCCCCTGATCTCCTAAGATGTGCTATCACCTCAGCCATCCCTATTGTGAACACTCAAGGGGCACTAGTGAGGACAAAGAGGAGCACATCGAACTGGAAATGCTCCTGCTCCAACATGAACCATATATAGCACCTTAATATCATTTGTCATCTGAATATTATAGGGCAAATTCATCCCCAGCGTTGCAAGCATCATTGTCAGATTCCATTCCAAATAAAGTATGTAGAGTCCTTGAGGCAAGGGCAGAGCATCAGAGTCTGATGGGTTGTCCACATGTTACAACCCAAGGTGATGAGAGTATGGCCTCTTGCTGGGTGATGCTGACTCAAAGCAAAATAGGGTGCACTTCATAGGCCAGTGTTAGAGGCATTCATACTCCATGGTGTGGCATGTGTCATAGTGCAAGAGCCAGAGCTGGTAACATGGCGGGTGCAGAGCCCGTAGCTGAAACTGTGTGGACTTGTAGGCAGAGTACCTGGTGGAGGCCCTTGCAGTTCCTTGGTGCCCAAAAGCACACCACAAAGAGACAGTAATGTGCTAAACAGCCACAGCATGACTTCACGGAATTGTTTGATTTGCTGCGGTGTTGCAGACATCCCAAGAAATGGAGGCTGCTTGAGAATAAGAGTCTGAATCAGCTGTGAAGGAGAATGGCTTCAGAAGAAAGCGCGAGAGTCACACTGAAGGCCTCTGGAATTTGAGTGACAGGAAGGGGCCCAGGTCCCACTTGGACTTTGTTTTTTTTCCGCTTTCTCGCTGCAGTCACTGCAGGTCTTAGAGTTGTATTGGGATCCAAAGCAGCGCAGGCAAACTTGATCGGATCTGTTACAGACATTTGCTTGCAACCATCCCTACAACATTTAAATCCTATAGTCTTTAGTGGTGACATTTCCATTGCACCCTGGGATTTTCAAGCGACTTGTACAAGATAAGGATCTTGTGAAAAGACCAGAGGTAGCTCTGTATCCAAGGGCACGCCACTTCCAGAGCAGAAACACATCGATGACGCACCGCACAATGCAAGACATTGGCGCACAGGGGTAGTGCTGAGAAGTTTCTGAATCCAGTCTCATGTCTGAGTAACATTCAGAGGGTAAGGAATCTGCGTCTAGAAGTAGGAGAACTAACCATACTATTATACTTATGCTTACTGAGAAGCTCGTCTCTGGGTGGAGAAAGAAAAAAAAGGTATGAGAGGGGACTTGGGCAATTTATGAAGAGCAAATGATTAGAGAGAAAATGATGCCTTACATTAGGGGCAATGACTTTGCCTATTGGCGTGGTGAGGGCTCACCTCGAAAAGTAAGGATTTTGACTAGGAAGATTAGGCAAGGTGGTTATGGCATGTCTTTTAAGTGCTTATCTATATGTTTGCCTTACAATGTGCCCCTCTTGTCAGGGCAATATAACTCAATACAAAATAATCTATTTATACATATAATAATACATTACTTTAGCATGGAATCTGGTAATATTTTCACACCTCACCATGATCAGACTCCACAAACAGTAAGTCTTTCAACACTCAATTACTTCTAAGAGATATGTATTCCTTCATTATTTACTTGTTTTTATATAGAGCTTCAGGCAAATGTATGCCCTTCATAAGAACTAAAAAACACAATTTAATGTCACTCGCTTTAAGGATAATGAAAAGCTTAGATGGCTGTGCAGATAACAGCAGGTAGTGTATTTAACTCACTGACTCATGTTGTCTATTTTATAGTTAAAAGCAACATCATTTAAGGAATCACGGACGTATTTTTATGACTGAATAGCTAGAAAAACGATCCTTTATTAAATAAAAGAAGCTTAGAGAAAGTGTGCTGGAAGATGCATTTTAGCAGCGCTCCGGCCTATGCCGGGTAAACAGCATAATCTTTTAGGTTTGCTACAGAGAGAGCGTAGCTTACATAATCTATACTAACATGAAATGTTTATGAATTAATGTGTGATAATGCCGCATAGAAACTGCAATAGTAAAATTTTGCTTAAATGTGCACCTGAAATGTGACCACGGGGAGTGGCCACCAATGTATACGTGGACTAATAATGATGACTAAAATATTTATGTATTATATTGAATAAGTTTTTACTAATTAATAATAATTGTATTATTGAATTTGTGCTGAAATCCTTGTAGGCCTTAAGTTAGCATGAGCCGAAGCTTAGCTGCTTGGCTCTCATATTAAATGTATTTTCCTATCTTGCAGTGTGCTGACTTGCAAAAGGACATGACCTCTTGTTTGCTTCAAAACTAGAAGCCAAATGTAACCATGCTAGATCCGTTCTCATGCATTCTTCATTGCTTGTAGGGTGATATTAAAACAAAATGAAACAGTGTAGATTAATGTAATGTACAAGGTCATTCAAACCAGTGAAGACAATGGAGCTACTGACCAAAAGATGTGCAAAGAATTACAGAAAGATGAAATCATACGGGACGTGCCACCTCTGAAGACATCGAACAGGAGAACCAATGAGACTTGTAAAATAATATGGGGTGAAAGATAGGTGACCTAATGTGTTTTCTGATAGGTTAAAGATCGTGGGGTATAACAAATGTCCAATAGGATTTTAGGGGAATGTACAACGAAAAAAGGATAAAAACCCATGACACGGGGAGCCATTTAGGTGGGTTAGGGAATGCTATTGATTTTATCCAGAAACTTTGTCACTCTGTTTGGTGACTTATTGGTTTGTTTAGAACAATCTTTGTCCTTAGATTGTCCATATTACACTTTACCTCCTTATGAGGGAAGTGCCCACTTTTTGCCCCAGAGCCGAGTTCTGACTGATGGCGATTTGACTGATGTCCTGAAGACGAAGACTGAACCTGTGCGCTGACCTAAACTTTGGAGGGTAACTATGACAATGCATTTGTGATTTGTCTTTTTGCTTTTCCTTTCTAGGTACCAACTGCTTACTTTTGACAGGGACCATAGTTAGATGTTTTCCAAATTGGTGTTCTAAATTGTTTTGCATGAAGCCCAACATGCCAATGCTAATTAGTGGTTAGGACGGGTGTTCACTAAATTGACGCAAATAGACAAACAACCAAATCTATGCCTTGTTAAACTGACACGTTATTGACACTCTGCTAAATTGATCTACGTTTACGCCGTGTTATGTCTTGATGTTTGTGATTCTCGCCTTAATGAAGTCTTATCAAAGTTGCCATATCGTGACTATGCTAATATGTTTCTTGGTTTTGAGATTAACGGATCTGCTTTTAGAATTGTAATCAATAGGGAATAAAACTTCATAAAATTCTACTAAACTGGTGTGGTTATTCATGACTGCAAGGTCATGGTAGTGTCTTGAATTAATGGATGACTTTGACTAAAGTGAAAGGTATTGTTGTGATAAATATTGATGACATTATTGACGTATTGATTGACATATTGATTGACATATTGATTAGCTATCTCGTCCTAAGGTGTCTCTCAACTGGGTCAAAAGATTCATTGGCCAAAAACGAGTCCTGATGTGTAATAAATCAAAAAGGGACACGTTAACACTACCTACACTTATCCTGTGGCAAGGTAGACGTTCTACCCCATCCACAGGGGTGTTCCATCAGGGCCTTATTTTGAATACTTGGTCATTGCCCAGTGAATCTATGGCAACCCAATGCTGTCACATGCATGACTTTGAAATGGCACCTGAGAGTTCGGCTGTAGGAGAGTGGAACAAGTGAGCAGAGTATGCATGAGGCAGCTTGCCGGCGATCCAGTGCCCTAGGCAGAGTGGAATCTAGAAACGCTGGTGACCCACATGCAGCATATTCATCTGGAAAGCAAGCCTACCTATTGGTGGTTGCCAGAGTGGGTTATTGGTGGTAATTCACTGATGGATAGAACCTTCTGTGAATAGATAAGGGGCGGAGAGCCTAACAACAAGGATGCCAAGGGCCCATAATCTTTATGATGAAAATGTTGTGGTGTTGGGCCACTGACCTGGGAGCGAGAGACCCTTGGGACCTATCAGATGAATTACTGGAAAAGAGTGCTCCCTTGAGTCTGGGCCCAAAGCAGTTTGTGGAGGTACACAACGCCAGTAGGGTCTTTCCACCAGTCCCGCTGGAAACCAGAGTAATCCGTTTTGTCACAGGACAGGATGACCAGCTGCTGCAAGACGAGGAGAGGATATTACAGTACAAGTAGGCTTCAAGAGACTTGAGCTATGTCTCTGACATTTGGGCTTGGGAAGCCGCTTGAGGGCATGGTAAAACTTGGACTATCCGCCTCTGTATCAACCTTGCCATCCTGTCTGCTTGGCCTGGGGTACCTGGATAGAGGTGGGGTGGTCATTACATTGGTTGTGCTGCCTTGCTACTGAAAACGATCGTACTCCTAAGACTCATTATCCGAACTACACAATTAATACATGCATTTCCCTTGATCGAACCCGAGTGAGACTGATGAAGCATAAAAATGTCCTCCTTGGCAGTGTCCGATATACCAAATCCCTGTTGAGCCATTGAACGAAGGCATTGACTAAAGGGTACTTGTATCCCAAGCTTGAAGCAGCTGGCTTCCCTTCTCTCTTGTGGAGAGCTGGCAGTCAGCATCAGCGGCCCATCCCCCTATTTAACTGGGCACACAGAAGCCCAGAGGTGGAGAGGCAGATCCCTATGCATACAATGCTCACCACCATGGAGTAGTGCAAACTAAGATGCAGAGGGGATAGCCCATACAGGGATCCACTCAGGCCTATTCAACCTAAGCTATCCTTCAGGGCTATAGTATAGCTCTAGATTCCAAGACAGATGAGTTGGGGCAAATGCAGTGCTTCTCAGACAGGACCCACTCAATGTGGTTGACATGGTGACAGAGGCAGAGGGACATATAGTCAAACAGGAGGACATAGTCCGAGAACTCAAAATCAAGGTAACCAACCTCTCAGCAAAATACAATATCCTGGAAGAACGAGCAGCGGGCAGGTTGAGAAGAAACAATCTTCGCTTCATAGGATTCTCTGAAGAGGTGGAGGTCCCCAACCCAGAGAAATTTCTAGCGCAATGAATTGTCTGATGGACGTCAGTGAACAGGCTTTCACCATTGTTTGTCCTGGAAAGGGTCACATAGCTCTGGCACAGCGGCCGCCACTGGGGGCTTCTATCTGCCCTCACATTACCAGAGTCCTAAAACAGAGACCAGCAGGCAATACATAGGGTTGCCAGAGCCACTGAAGAGTTACCATTCCAATCTTCAAAGATATCAGTGTTCCTTGACTATACACGCCACATACAGAAACAGGAAACCCTTTGACACAGATAAACGAAAGCTGTGGACAATGATCTTCAAATACATGCTTCTCTTCCCCACCAGACTCAAGATAATTCATAAATCTCAAACTATTGCCTTTGACACACAGGAGGCAGGCTGGGATTGAGTGGCAGAGGAAAAATGCCTTAAAACAATTTCCTACTCAGTCTAGGTAGGGTACCATTCCTAGGGCAGGTGGCGGTACAACTGCTGAGGGGCGGCGCTCAACAAAAATAGCAATGGTCTACAAGGGACTGGGGGACCTGGCAAACTTCAAGTCCCTACACACTGAAGATGATCACCAGCGACATGGTATTGTGGAAATAGTGTCCTTGGTGGCTGGCCCTCTCATGCTGCAGTGGACTGGGCGCGAGCTTGGGGAGGAGGGTCGATAAGGCCTAACCTTAATAGAAGACAGTTGTCTACAATACATACAGGTCACCAGCAGACCTTTGTAGATCTTCCAGGTAGTTGTCAAAGTATTGTCCTTAATGTGGGGGTTAGCTTCAACAACCTGACAGTTACACTTAATTTTGAATGCTGTTAATTAAGGCGACAGATGCTTCATGGGAGGAAGTATGGTGTGGGCATGTTAGGTAATTTAGTTTGTATTGTTCTGTTTATCCATCTAACTATAGGGTCACACAAGAAAGACTCCCTGAGATGTATTGGTACACTACAGTACATATTTGTTTCACTTTACAAGTTCTGTCACAACCTACTACTTGTTTAATGCCACTATACTTTGCAACAGGGCCAAAGGCCCATCAGTGTTTTAGGACTTGGCCACCCCTGGAAATTTAATGGCCTGAACCACCGGGGGGGGGGGGGTTACGTTTTGTCAAAGAGCACCTTGCTGTACTGCTATTACTGCTATTCTAAGAAACTCATTTACTTGGGTCTAAATGCTCTTTTTTTGGAGGGTAGGATATGACAGGGCGTTTCACACAGGGTGCACCAAGGCTCCAGAGGTGTAGCCATTTTAATACACAGATTACTTCCTCTGACAATAGCCCTACATTGAGATGTTGGGTAGAATGGATGAGAGACGTTATAACCTGGCTAATGCTAATGTCCTAGCTTTATTGGTCAAGAACACTTTGGCCAATAAGTTAATGCCCATGCTTGCTGTTGGAAGGGGTAGGGCATGGATGGACTATTTTTGGCGGAAGACTTTAATGCAGCTAGGGAGTAAATCGAATGCATGGGACTACAGCCGTTGGGGTCTGGCCCTCTTCTATAGGCTTCTGTGATTTCTGTAGCACCCCACTCCTGGGAATACAGGTTTCTGCATCTCTTAAATCTATACCCAGAATGGATTACTTTTTTAGGCCTGCCACTGATGTACAGCAGAGTGCAGGTGCCCGCAATTTCTCCCCGAGGTCCATGGGGTTATTTCAGACCACCCACTTTTGGTGGTGTCAATCGGCTGTCAGAGGGATGGTGACGCCACCATGGGAGACAAAATGCTTGGTGACTTATGGATGCCCAATTTACTTGGTTTTTAAAGACGCAGCTGAAATTATACTTTGCACTCAACACAGGATAGGTGAACTCTCCGGGCCCACAGTCCTGCAAAGTACACGAATCATGTGCTAGACTAACGAATTTTAGTGCAGATGTCCGCATCACCACACTAAAAAGCATTAGTCATGCATTACAGCTCCTCCAACTTCATGAATGTGCGAGGAGGCGTTGCAGGGATAATCAAAAAAAGAAGCCTAGGTGAGCTCCGGGCTTGCTGTATGATGCTGCCTACCTCAGGCAATTTACTCAGCTTGGACTGGAAGCGTATCACAGTGATACATCACTACTTTTGCTTCTGCAGAGGCGCCCAGATTTGAAGAAAAAGGATGGGCAGGTACTGTCTTTCCAGGATACGTGGACCAAGAAGAAGTAAATCATACTGTGCTACTAGTGAGGGGAAATCACCATGGCTGCCCTTCTGAGAATCATTCACTGGACTCACTATGGTCGCTGCCAATTACGACCACGCGTGTCCCTAACTTGGCCGGTGCACGGCTTGTGACTACTGCAGCGTGTTAAGCCCTGACCCCACCTGACTTGCTATTCCAGCCAATAGAGAGAATGGACACTTGGGTTTACAGTTGTGGTTCTGTCGAGTGGGTCACGACTGCACAGAAACCCACAGGCACCAAGAGAGGAGCAGTGAGGACCCACTCTTCAGTTACCAGTAGTTTGCTCAAACTCGTCTGAGCCTTTCTAGTAGGAGTGAAGATCAGTTCTACAATAATTTAGAGTGCTCCACTGAACATGTTAATCGCACTGTCCTGCATCGTTTAAGAACACCCATCTTAAGATGTGTGGGTGAGAGATGCCCTTTTTTCATCAAGCGACTCAATTCCATGACTTCTGTAGCTAACCTCAACTAAACAATAAACAGCCCTCTTAATTTTCCCAGTTCCATCCATGACAAACGCATCCAACTTCAGGGTTTTCTTTGCATCCTGGGACTTGTAATACCAGCTCTGTTACAATATAATCAAGACGAAGTCTTATAAGGCAAAGAAATGTTGTAGATTGGATTAACTGCTCAGGCAGAGAACGAGGAAAAGCGTAGCTCCACATAGACTGTACATTAAACACCAATATTAAAAAGGCTTAATTTAAACAAATAACTGTCTAAATAGCATGAGTGCGAATCCCACAAAAGCCAAATCAGCCATCCACCCCTCAGTAAATTGATGGTCACTTGATTTGAGTAATAGCAAAATTTGCTACGTGCAACGCTCAGAAATCACAAACGTGCTGTATGAAGTGCACACACTAAACACATCAGGTGAAAATACGAATCAGGCGGTCAGCTATTTGTGCTGTACACATTTACTTTTCTAACTACGTGACAAAGTGTCACTTAAAGTGTCACATATGAGGTTTGCAAATACAGAAACTATTATTTTTGGCAAGGTCCTTGACTGGAGATTGCTAGAAAGGGTTTCCTCTATGGTGCATTATGAGCATTGTGGGTTAACCCCCGCCGCAGTAGGCAACACTTTGGAGGTTCATGTAGCCCTGGCACAGATGCAAGAAGAGATCCCAGTGTGCTCATACTGATCCATTTCGAGAACTCAGTACACTGGATTGGGTCCTTCCTGTTTAGGATGCTGCCACAAATGGGATTTGGGCCACGTTTTAATTCTACATTAGAGCACTAAATGCCAAAAATAGGCATAGGTCTAAGAAAATGAAGTACTGTCGCTGTCATTTCTGATTCATAACTGTACCATACAGAGATGCCCACGGTTTCCTCTGCTTTTCGCTCTGGCGACAGACGCTTGTTGCCCAGGTCCAGTGTGATGCCCTAGTGAGGGACTTCCCTTGAAGAGGAGAATGAACATCTCATTGCCCTGTAGGGATACTTGGCGCAGGTTAATACAAATGCTTGAATTGTATGGCGAGGCCTCCTGCCTGAAAGTGAACTTGGCTAAATTAATCCTAGTCCTACTCAGTTTCCGACCGAAAGATATAGACTGACATTCTCAGCTATGTGTTACTACCCAAAGTTTCAGATCTTTGGAAGAGCCTATAGTTCTGGATTCTAAACTCACTCACAGTCTTAACTTGACATCACTGATATCCAGAATACATAAATGTATGGATGGCCGGGCAAATCTCCCCTTGAATGTACTGGGCAGAGTATCCCTCTTTAAATTAGCCAAAACTACCCTATACACTTCAAAATGTACCCCTAGAAATCTACCAGGTTTGGTTTGCAGACCTTCAGACCTGGGAGCGCTCCTCTCTATAGGCAGTACAACTCCTATGTTTGCGTTCAATAAATGCATCCAGTCCACTTAAGATGGGGAGGGGGGGCGGGAATTGGTAAGGGTGAATTCTGCCTGACCTACTCGATCCGACATATCCTGGTTATAAATGACTGGCATTTCAGGGGACATGGTGATCCAGCCTTTGCTACAGAACTGGAACTCGGGTTCTGAACACCCTAGAAGGGAAGGGCTGTGCATCCTAGTCTCTCCAATTGGTAACCAGAGTGGCTATACAGTGCTGGTTCAGGGCACTCCAGTGGATTGGATGGCATGAGAAAACAAACGTGGGAGACCTTATGGCAAAAACACGGCTGAAACAGTACAGAACTTTCAGGCTTCAGAACGTGAGATCTTATTGGAATCTCTAAAATGGTAGGTATGTGCAAGGGAAAACATGAAATCATACCAAGAGTTTCACAATGAATGCGAGTTACACAACACCATTTACCAATACCTCCAATTACAACACGCCCTGGGCTTCCATCAAACACAAGTAATTGAAGCCCTAGAATATAACTAACCCACTGGAGGCAAAGATGGTTTACTGGGCAAAAGTGGGTGGGAGTCTCCTGTATGTACAAATCACACGTTAATAATTTACCAGAACAATGTTTAGACCTTAGGGTCAATTTGGAGGACTGGGAGGGACAACTGGGTGAAAGTGATCGAAGGAATGTCAAGATAACTCCCTTAGGAATCTCAACCGATTAAAACTTATATTGTTAAAATACATATGTAGGGCCTACCTTACTACGCAAAGACTACGGCAATCCTCTCTCCATTCTGTTTTCTTTGTGGTTCCTCAGAACATCATTTCTGTCGTGCTATGGGACTGTTCAGTGATTAAGACATACTGGAATACTATTTTCACTACCCTGTTGAAATAATTGGGCAGTCTAATTCAATACTCATTGTACGTCACCCTCAAGAGAATAGTGGAGGACCTTGAAGGCATTCGTCTGAAGCATATGCTGGAGGGCATAGATACTGTGGTAGCAAAAAGAGATACCACAATATAGTCAATGTCTACAACAGCGCCCTCATTCATATAGTGGCTGTGAGCGAGGGATAGGAGTAGGACATTAGAGAACACTTTCTATAAGGCAAGAGACCGTTCCTGTAAGCACAATAAGATTTGGGGGGGAAGTGGTGTGAGCTTTATGGCATTCATTATATATGATGATCGCCCCACACTGATGTATCTCTTGACAATATGCTAAACTTAAAGCACTGTCTATCCCAATGATCGTTTATTCCACTTTATTATTAAAGTTTGTGAAAATAATAAAATACAGTTTATACAAATAAATCGAGACCCTTAGTGGCAAGACTCTAAACTGTGGTGAAATTAAATAGGTGTTTTTAGCTAAAATTGTAATTGAATACTTAAAATTTAGTTGGTATGTAATTCCGTTTTAGATCATCTTTCGATTACAGTGCAATTTGCTTCCAAGATAAAAGACATCTAAACGGTGAATAAATTGTAACATAGTTTAACTTGGACAAATAACAATCAAAACCTTGAAGCATATAGCCCCCACCATCTCTGAAGAGAATTTCTCAAACTTTAAGAGCAACAGTCTAGGACAAAAAGAGCCTGACACTTCGTTTCAAAAATTGAATAAGTATTTATTGTTTCAGAATTACATTTCTCTTTTATACATATTTCATAAATGATTTTACACACCTTCAATAATTTGCCTAGTCTTTAAAGGACATTTCTCCATGCCCCGCCCACCCCACATACACAAACGCCCAGCAACAGTAGGGTGACAGACCTTATGTTAAGTGTTTCTTCTCTTTAAAACTTTGCACACATGTAAGATAAAACTTTTAAAAATAACTCAGACCATCCAATAATATATTTATATATAAAAAAAGAAAATGTAAAGGAGAAAAAAAGAGGGGCTGGAAGGGAAGTAAACATTCACTCCGTCCATCATACGTAGTAGGATGAGGCGGCAACCGCACATTCATTTGTCCTTGCCACTGGCTGGTGTGGCAGCAACTGTTTGGTCTGCCTGCTGAAACCTCAATAAGTAGTGTTGGGAACAGATTGCACAAGAGATCTACCATACCTTCCCAAGAAATGGCAATCTAAAATCTGTTTCAACGTAACAAGGCACCTGACATCTGCGTATACCTTTTCTGTGTAAGAGTTTTGATATCTTGAATCTTTCTGTGGGGAGAACTTAAAAAAAGCCCTCTCCAATGTTAAAGATATAACCCATGCCCTACCCCCATCATGCCATGCCCCACAAGTCCAACAATTTTTTCAGCTAGAGGGAAAGACTATTGTTGACATCCTGGAGATGAGTAGATAATCTAATATACATCTAGCGTACTTTTCACATCCATGAAAAGGAGGAACAGAGCATCAGAAACTAGGCCCACTGGATAAATGGCAACTTGATTTTAGGAGGACATTTCCTCAACATACCAGATGCATTTCAAAATCAAAAAAAGAGAGATTTTTCTAGTTAAAAAAAAATTCCAGGGAGGTCACATGATTGGTGCAATGATGTGCATATTCATCACAAAAATTAAAACTATCATTGCTTTAGACTTTGGAACACAAGCTGCACTTCCATGCAGGTCTAAGTCCTGGTTCTGTGACAAACCTCAGAAATGTCTACTCACTCACTAGCCCAAAGAAGCTGTGCTCTAGTTAAGGGCAGTGGGGGGTAAGCCCACCCTCCGACGCATAAAGAATACATATAAAACCTATCATGCATTAAGCCCACAGACTGAAAGTCAAACGCACTGGGAGAAAGTGGAACTAAGTGTTCGGAGATCACTACGTGCCATTGGGCGTCTGGAAAAAAAAAGATCTTTGATGCAAATAGAAGAAGTGAATAAATGAGTGAGGAGGAAAGCGTGGGTTTGTGCATGGTTAGATGATTTCAGACAAAAGAAAGCTTAGGATCTTTCCACGCCCACAGTTAAAAGGTTCTCTTTGAACAATCTCTTGCCACAGTCAGGCATTAAACCTTCGCCTAGTAAGGGATGTGGCCCAGTCCGAGGTTCCACTCCAGTGGCTTTTATTGTGCATGCAACTGATCTACCAAGCCTGACCAAAACGCAGGCATGTTACAGTTATGCAGGCCCAGTCAATCCTCAACCAGAAACAAATAGCACAATTAACTCAGTATTAAACCCTCTACCTTACATTTTTAAACCCACTGAATTTCCATCAGGAGAGGGAAAACAAAGACATGTATTAAGATAATTTTCCCCAAGCCCTTTACTGAGAGACTTTCAATTCGTACAGTCTTCTGATTTTATTTCGTTTTATAATCCTCTCTCATTTTATTAATGCTAAAAATAAACATTCCACCCAAACCATCTCCCAGCCACCACCTGCAACATTTCATTCAAAGGCAAGAGTTATCCACAGGTTTGCCGGGTTACACAGTAGGTCTCTTTTTTTATCAATCTTTATCGCTGATCTGATGGATAGGAAGGTTCACCTGCAGAGGGTCACGCAGCCTTTTAAGATCTAACTCCGTCTGCATGGAAAAAGAAAGTGGAAAGTTTGTATAGGAGAGAGCTACCTCAGTACATCACATGAAACTTTCACATTTAAAGATTTTTACTTAATGTAAACATTACTTACCTTTGGTAATGATATATCTGGTAGATGCATATTCTAGTTGCAGATTCGTTACATTAGAATTTTCCCCCAGGCGTCAGACTGGATCCGGAGAATTTTTCTTCGTGCAATACCCTTGCGCGTCGGTCAGTGGCGTCATTCGACTCCGCGAGAGTCATTGCCATCGTAGTCACCGTTATGACGTCAGGAGTAGTACATAGACGCTGCCTCAGCGCAGTGATGTCAGTTTCTTTTCACGACTTTCCACGTCAAAGGGCAGAGCCGCAAAGAACATTGAAATTGGTGCACTACAGCTAAGACCCTGAATGGGAAAGGCCTGTCCCTAGAAATCAGTTCGCAAGCAGGGAGGATAGGTGGGTCGGTAAGGAATCTGCAGCTAGAAAATGTTTCTACCAGATATATCATTGCCAACAGTAAGTAACCTGCACATCTGGTAGAGACTTCTAGTTGCAGATTCCTTACCTTAGAATAGATACTCAAGCAATGCCATCCTCTGAGGTGGGCTGCAAACCAAGATCATACTAGAAAGTCCAGCAGGATCCGAACAACCAAAGTAGCCATCCCGATGGACCTGACTGTCCAGGCAGTAATGTTTAGTAAACGTGTGCAAGGATGCCCACGTAGCTGCCTGGCAGATATCCAGGACAGGAACTCCGCGTGTTAACACAGTGGAAGCACCAGTTGCTCTGGTGGAAGGAGACCTCAAGGGGTTGCTTTTTCGCCAAAGTGTAGCACATCTTGATGCAAAGAAGTACCCATCGAGTGATGGTATGTTTTTGCACCACCTTCCCTTTCTTCGCACCCACATATCCAACAAAGAGTTAATCGTCCACCCGGACTTCTTTAGTACGATTGAGATAGAACCCCAAAGCTCTTTTTGGATGCAGATGGTGGAGTCTCTACTCCTCATGAGAAGGATGTGGAGGTGTGAACAAAGTAGGCAAAGTGGCGGACTGGCCTACATGAAAAGGTGTAACTACTTTGAGAAGGAAGGAAGCCTTAGTGCATAACACCACTTTGTCAGGGTGCCCAGACAAGTATGGGGGCTTAGAAGAAAGAGCCTGAGGGTCAGTCACTCTGCGAGCAGAAGTGATGGCAACAAGAAAAACAGTCTTGAAAGTAAGGAGCCGTAAGGGACAATTGTTCATCGGCTCAAATGAAGTACACATTAAGAAAGTAAGAACTGAGGTATAATAGATGGAGTGGGAGGAAACAAACGGGTGAGACCCTTAAGGAATCGACTAACAATAGGAGACTTAAAGAGTGACAGCTGATCAGGCAACCTAAGAAAGGCTGAAATAGCTGATAAATAACCTTAAAGGGTGCCAAAAGCAGAGCCCTGCTGAGCTAAAGAGAGAATGAAAAAAAGAACCTCAGAAAGAGGAGCAGAGAGGGGAACAACAGATTTGTTGGAATACCATGCCACAAATTTATGCCAACGACAGGCATATACTGTTTTGGTGGAGGGACGTCTGGCTGCCCAGATAACATCACAGACTTCGGGTGGAAGGTCAAAAAGCTGTCAACTGCCTCCGCTCAATCTCCACGCATGAAGGTGAAGATTGGACAGGTTCAGGTGAAGAACCGTCCCCTGCTGCTGCGACAGAAGATCCTCCTGAAGAGGCAGTCTGAGTGGAGGATCGATGGCCATGCTCATTAGCTCTGGATACCATATTCTCCATGCCCAGTCCGGAGACACCAAGATGACTTGGGCCCAGTCGTTCCTGATCTTCTAGAGAACTCTGGGCAGAAGTGGTATAGACGTAAAGGAGGCAGGAGTTAGACTCGCTCGGAGATGCTTTTCGTCTCGAGTGGGCCTTGGAAACTCCAACGTGCAAAACAGCTGACATTACACGTTTTCTGCAGATGCAAACAGATCTAACCAGGGCTCTCCCCAATGCTAAAAGAGACCTTGCGCCACCCCCGGATGGAGAAGCCATTCGTGATCAGCTGTGCATCGACGGCTGAGTTTGTCTGCTCTGGAGTTCAGAGAGCCTGCCAGATGTTGAACCACCAGGGTAATGTCCCGATGTGCCAGCCATGTCCACAGTCGCAGTGCCTTCTGAGAAAGGGTCCAGGACCCTACTCCGCCCTGTTTGTTGAAGTACCACATGGCCGTAGTGTTGTCTGTGAACACTTGCACTAATTTCCCTTTGAGAGAGGGAAGGAATGCTTTCAACGCAAGCCTGATCGCCTGGAGCTCCAGAAGACTGCTATGGAGCCCAGAGGCCTCTGATCTCCGCCTCTCCTATGTGGCAGCCCCATCCCAGAAGTGGAGCATCAGTCACTATGGATAGATCTGGTTGGGGAAGAGAGAGGGATCTACCGTCGTCCCAATGCGGATTTAAAATCCACCACTGCAGGTCTTTTGCAGTTCCCTCTGAGATCTGGACCATGTCGGAGAGATTTCCCTGATGCTGCGCCCACTGGAACTTCAAGTCCCTCTGCAAAGCCCTCATTTGCCATCTGGCATGTGTCACTAGCAGCAGCCTCAGAGTCAGTCTCTTCGAAACCCAAGACAGAGGCTGAAAGATCAGAATCATAGCCTGAATCTCTTGGACTTGCTTTTTGAGAGGATAGGCCCGAAACCGCACTGTTTCCAGAACAGCTCTGATGAAAGGGAGCATCTGAGAGGGAGTCAGGTGTGACTTTGGCACGTTTATAGTGAACCCCAGCGTGTGCAGGAGGTGGGAGATGTCTTTCTGGGGCAAGTCCACCTTCAACAACCAGTCGTCGAGGTAGGGTAAGACTGAAAACCCCAACCTGTGCAGATGAGCTGCAACCACCGCCATCACTTTCGTGAACACCCGAGGTATGGCCGAAGGGGAGCCCGGTAAATTGAAAGTGCTCGTGACCTACCATGAATTGTATGTAACGTCAGTGGGCAGGCAGGATGGGAATATGGAAATAAGCGTCCTGCAAATCCAACGCTACCATCCAGTCTTCTCGGTCCAAGGCAGACAGGACTTGAACCAGGGTGAGCATTTTGAATTTCTCCTTCTTGAAGAAAAGATTGCGGTCCCGAAGGTCTAGGATAGGATAGGACGTAAGCCCCTGTCTTTTTTTGGGCACCAGAAAGTAGCGGGAATAATAACCATGACCTACTTCTGGCACATGGAACCTCTCTATGGCTCCAATGGCCAAGAGACCCGCAACTTCCTGGCGGAGAAGTGCCAAAAGATCCTCCAGAATATGGCTGACTGACAGAGACATGGCTGGTGGGAAAGATTCGAAGGGGAGGGAGTAGCCCCTTCGAACGATCGGCAAAACCTACCTGTCCTTAGTGATGGATTCCCAGTGGGGCAGTTGATGGTGAATACTGCCGCCAACTGGACCGGAGTGAGGGGACGGACTAGGAGGGTTTGGAGGCTGCAGCAGGGGCAGGAGTGGACTGGGCAGACCTCTGGTTCCTTGTCCCACAACCACGTGGAATTCCGCGTTCCCGGCCACGCAGTGGCTGAACAGTATGGGTAGCACGGTGGCTAGAAAAGGGATGCGAAAGGGAGCCCCTTCCATGGCCGCGAAAGGCGGACTGTTGGGGACGGTGGGCAGTGGAAAGGCCGAGGGACCGAGCCGTAGCCCGGGAGTCCTTCAACCTCTCCAAAGCGGAGTCCTTCTTGTCGCCTAAGAGACAGGAGCCATCAAAGGGCATGTACATAAGAGTCTGTTGCACATCCCCTCAGAAACCAGATGTACGTAACCAGATGTGGCCCCTCAAGGCCACTGTCGTCACAACTGATCTACCTAGAGAGTCGGTCATGTCCAGCCCACATCGGATAGTGAACTTTGCCGCATCTCTCCCATCGGTGACAGCTTGGGAGACAATAGTACGGGCCTCCTCCGGTATCTGCGGCAGAACCTGCACGACCATATCCCACAGAGTGGGTATAGCGGCTCAAAAGGCATGCAGTGTTTACTGACTGCAGCGCGAGACCGGAGGAAGAAAACCTCTTATTCCCAAATTGTTCCAGCCTTTTTGATTCACTATCGGGAGGTGCGAAAGGGAATGCACCCGATGATGAGGATGCCTGGATAACAAGGCTCTCAGGAGTAGGGTGCTTGGACAGGAAATTAGGGTCATTTGGGGTGGGCCGATGGCAGAGTGCATAGCCCTGTTCACAGGAGCTCCTGTGTTGGGTCTGGACCAAGTACCATAAAGGACTTTGTGAATGCTTCATTGAATGGAAGAAGAGGCTCAGATGTGGAAGGCTCTGGTTGAAGCACCTCAGTCAGGAGATTAGAACTGACCTGAACAGTAGGCAGCTCAAGGCAGAGGACTTCAGCTGCCCTACTGACCACCATGGAATAAGTTTCTCCCTCCGCCATAGCCACGGTAGGAGGAGACAGCATGCCACTGTCTGACGTGGTATCCAGACCACTGGCCTTGCCCAACTCCTGTGCCCTGTCCAAGTTAGGGTCATCCTGGTATTCATAAGGGACCAGGGACCACTCCAATCCTTCCCCAAATTCGTACCCATAAGAAAAAGGGTCAGAATCCAACCCAGGGTGAATAGGCCCCATCAAAGGAGGCGGCGACATCGATTGAGGGCACCACAGATGTTGGGAGCACCAACTATCGAACCAGCACCAGGGAAGGTCTCAATGATACGACTGGAGACGGTGTGGATCTGAGAGCGGGTCCGGCGGGGACTATGGTGGCCGGAGCCGCCAGCGCGGAACTCGAAGGCACTCCAACCAAACCCCTTGGGCCCAAAGGTGCCATAGCGGGGTCAGCCTTCCCAAAAATGAGGCGCATGGCCTTATTAAATTCCTTTAATTGGGCAGGGGGCACCCTGCGTCACATCTGTGTGTGAAAGAATGAGTGTGTGTTTGTGTGTGTGTGCCCCGCCAGCCCCCCTCCCTCCTAAAGCTGCTGGCCGCCACTGGTGCAGACTGCTTAGACCTAGGTAGGGTGTCACCTTATAGCACCATTACGCCGTGCTAAGGAGTCCAGTATTTTAAAAACAATTGTGTTGTCCACTGTATTAAAGTTGGTGGACCTCGGGCCTTTTGATTTTAAAAAACGTCAATTTTTGGAAGCTTGGAACACGTGTTCAATCAAGAGCCTGCTTCAAAACACACAAGGTAATTTGGGATGCGCTGCACATCCGCTTGAGTAAGCTGTTCATCCCTTAAGCGCCTGGCTCTACGTACACGGGCATGGCACAAATTGCTTAGACCCAGGTAGGTTGTCACCCTGAGGCACCGCTACGCTGTGATTATTCTGGTGTGCTTTGTTATTTTTAAGTTGGGGCACTCTGGGCTTTTTTGGTTTTGTTAAAAAAATAAAAAAAAAAGGCCAGTTTTGGAAGCGTGGAGCAAGTGTTCAAGTGCCCCTTGCAATACACACTTTTAGCCATTCTGCATGTGCGGACCTGTAAAGCAGGTGTGCCTAAAGCAACCCGTCTGCGCCCATCTGTGCCCAGAAACTCCTGCATCTCACCCTCAAAAAAGGCTGGTGCTTACCTCTAAACAGCTCTTGCCACTTTGTCAAGCATGTACTAAAGTTTGCCTGGTTTCCAGTGGCGGCTGGCAGCTTTAGGAGGGGGGTGGGGGGGGGGCAGGTGGGAAGCGCACACACACACACACACACTCATTCTTTCACACACACACACGCACGCACATCCATTAACAACACTCATAACATTCAAACATGAACGCACGCACCAAACATTCATTTTAAAACATCACACACACACACACACAGTTATCTTCAGCCTCGAGGTCCCAGGAGGGTTGGGACTGCTGCCTTCCCTCGTTGGCTGACCTTTGGTCAGCCAACGAGGGAAGGCAGCAGTCTCAGCCTCGTCACAGAGTGGGATGGGGTCAGTGAGACTGCTGACTCCACCCTACTCTGCGACGAAGTGTCAATGATTGACACTCGCCCCAGGCACTTCAGGGCTTAAACCTGAAGCGCCCAGGTTGAAGTCAATGGGTGATGCTTTCCTCGTCACCCAGGGGAGGGCCTCGAGGCACCTTTGCTGAGCCGAGGAGGTCACGCACATAGGAGCTGTGACCTCCTCAGCCCAGCAAAGTTCAGCTCAGGTAGCCAGGAGCCTGCGCAAATTGCACATGTCTCACTCCTGGCTGTCTGAGCTGAAAATGAAGAGTGTCTGTCAGGCTGACCTTTGTTCAGCCTGACAGACAGTCTTCATGAGGGGCAAAAGGTGGGGTGGCGTGGCCCCTCCGCCCTAAAGGACGGGCAGCGCCTGCTGGTTTCCCAGGTAAGCCCACTAAGCTAAGTCTCTTGATATCAGCCACAGTGTCAGCCAAGGAAGTACTACTTGCGCCAACAACCTACCTAGCAACAAAGCAAGCACCTCTGGTAGTATCCCAGGGAGGAAATTCCACTTCTTTAACATTATTTGCTGATCCCTCACTCAGCATCAAAATCACATATTACATTTTTTTGGGGACAAGAATCCGGACACCATGTTTCTAACAGAAACAATGTTGTATGAAGCATCTCTACCAGACTTTATCGCTGCACTTCCGACTAATTATGTAATCGTCAATGTGATTGTTAATGTCGAGCTTTACCATATGCATATAAAAAACTAAATCCAACAATAAAAAGATTCTTTAATAAATTATGCCATTAGAAAGGGATCGTCAGAGTAGGTGAGGTAAGAACAAATAGCAATGCAAAGTACAGAAGCTTCCCATTTCTGACTGTGAAGCTTTGTTGTTTTCACTGTCTCACCCACAAGCTCACAGTATCTGGGGCTTTGATCTATCAACCTCCGGGAAACGCAGGGCATTGGTGCTCGGCAGCTCCCTACATTCTTGCTCTCATATCCTCAAATGTGCCAATTTTACATTCTTAGGTGATTTTAACATCCACCTTGAAGCTCCACGTGTAATCTGGCTACAACACTTAGTGGATCGGAGTGTGCTGAATTTAGGCCTTATCAACTCAGCAACTACTCATGAGGCAGGCTTGACCCCATTTCTCCAATATCACTGATGTCACCACAGACCAACCCTGGTCAGATCATCTGGCAGTGCCATTCTTCTTCAGGAGTCAGATTATCCTCTTGAAAAGATCTGTCACTGCCTTTAGCAAATCCCCAGCTCTGAATGTACAACTTTGTCGCACTGTACCAGATCTAAAACAGACAGCTGACCTTTATCAGCCCTTGGTCAATCGTTGGATCAAACTCTATGGAGGGTTTACTCCATAGAGTAATGGTTATGGTTATGGAGGGAATACTGTCAGTAACATTGAGGTTTTTACTGAGACTCCAACCCCCTACCCATGGTTCAGTGAAGCCCTTCGCCTGGAGGAAAAAACAATGCAAAGGCCTGGAAAGAGAGTGAGGAAAGTCCTTTCAGGAGGACATAAAAGAAGAGGATAAATCAGCCCTGAAATACTGCCATGGACTTTGCAAGGCTGCCAGAGCGTCATTCTTTTCTGACAAAATCTCGAATGCTCAAAATTGCCCGAAGACACTTTTTCACATGGTCAAGGAGCTCTCAGACCCACATAGAACATCTGCGGCACCTTCGCTGTCTCAAGATCAATACAAAGATCTGGTACACATCTTCGTTAAAAAGGTGGCTGGCATTCAGCTTCACCTCGCAAAGGGTCATAAGTAAGGTTGATGGACAGGCTGCTAACATCACACTCAACACCAGCACCTGGGATCATGTCCCAAGAAGGGAAGAAAATTATTAACGCCTTCAGCCGCAGCTGGACATCCCTCAGTTTTTGACCTACTTCTGTCAATTAAATTGGGCTCCCTGCTCGATCGTCTCCCTCTGACTAAATTCAATCTCCTTGACCCAGACAGTGGTCGGACTACTCAACTCCTCCCTACAAGAGGGACTCATCCCGCCGGCATGAAAACATCCATGGTCCTACAGCTTCTAAAAATACCTAACCTTGACCCCACTAACTGCGCTAATTTTAGACGGCTTCCATCCTCTCCGAAAATACCAATTTCTCCACTCTTAGCAGTCGGGCTTTAGGGCAGTATACAGCACCAAATCCGGCCTCCTAGGAGTCACAGAACATCTAAGACGACTCCTGGAAGAAGGGCGGCACAACCGAGCTGATCATATTAGATCTCAGCGTGGCCTTCGACACTGTGTCCCATTCCATCCTCCCGGAAAGGTGTTCACACTGGGTCTCCAGAGAACAGCTTTAGCCTGGGTGAACTTGTTCCTGGAAGACCGCTTATTCCAGAATTTCTGAGCTAGTAGCAGATCAGAGCTGCATGCCCTCACATCTGGTATTCACAAGGGCTCAGCTCTAAGCCCCCTCGCAAATGTGGTTAAAAGCTGCGGACTAATCTTGTTCTCGAATGCAGATGAGACAGAAATTATCCTCTCCCTGTCATCGGCACAGGGATACAGCACCGTTGCCCTGAACCAGTGAGCAGGATCTCTACCTGGTTGAGTAACAATGTTCTCATGCTTAAAGGTGAGAAGAACGAGGTTATGGTCCTGGGAAAGAACCCTCAGTTAAGGGTCTCTCAGCACTGTCAGAAGGCTCGGGGAACTCTGCAAGAACTGAGACCCAAGATTAAGTATCTTGGCTTCAGGTTGTGTGAATCAACAAATCCACAGGTAGCCAAGGTCGCTTCAACATGCTTTGCAGTGCTGACGTGAGTAAAAAAGAAATCATTAGAGCAATTCCACTGTAAGCCCAAAAAACAATGATCCAAGCCTTGATTCTTTGTAGAATTGACTACGGAACATCTTATATCTGGGAGCAGATAAGGCAGCCATTCGGCACCTACAGGTAATACTCTATCAGTTTAAAGCCTTGCGCTACGTGCACAAGGCCAGATCCAGCTAAAGGCCCATATTACATTCAAGATCTGGTGGTGCCTTACACCAGCCCACTCACATGCTTCAGTCAATCAACCTACCCCTCTGCAAAGGGCCTAGAATCTGCCTGATGTGCATGGGAGGTCGGTCTTTAACGTACTTGGGCTTAAAGCTGTGGAATGCCATCCCAGAATATCTGCGAAACTGCACCTCACTTACTGTGTTCTGTAAGAACTTGAAAACGTGGTTGTTCTAACATATGGGCTTGATCCATCCTACCTGGTTCAGCATCAGGAAACCCTTTGGGGTAGCCGAGTGCTGTACAAGATGCAATAATAATTTCTATTTTAGACAAACTTCACCCCTGAAGTGAAGCACAACAACAATTTGGGAGGTAGAAATCTGGGTTAAAAACAGGTCCCTTAACAGCCAACGAAGGGTGTTTGTAATCAGAGTTCAGTCAGATGGGAGCACAGTAACCAAATATCCATTGACTCCCAACATGCTGAGGTTAGAGGTTTCCAGGGCAACTGCTGGCACATGGGGTTCTAACGAAAGGTCAGGAAAATGGCCTTCACTTAACTCTCCAAAGATCCATGGTCCTATTCTATTTTCTCTTATAGCCACTAGTTTCTCCTATAGCAGACTAAATCCAGTTTAATGGGGGTACGGTTATATTGCTTCATATGTAACAGAGGAAAACCGTAGGTCTCTGGCATTCTAGAGACAAGTAGACATCTCCATGGAACTAACACCACTATTTTATTTAGAGTGCAGGCACAACAGATACTTGTTTCTAATATAACAGACCTCACTTGATCCCAAGGATGCCACTGGTACATCAATATTGTTTGGGAAACAGTATTTTTGCACCTCTCAGTTTCCCGGAGCTACAAAGAATGAACTGTAAAAAAGTCTGCCAACTGTGAATAGGGAAAACTCCCTCTTGCTTACTCACAAAGGAATATCGGAGCTATGCATTTTAATTGCTAGAACATGCTCTAGTCTCGCTGAGCACTAGTACCAATGAAGTAGCCCTTAAAAGGGTGAAGCCCTTGTAAGGTCGAGAAATTCTACCCAGACAATGTAAATTGGATTGAGTATAGATGGAAACATGATTGAAAACAATACAGACAATATTATAGAAAAGGTAGAGTAAGTTCTGAAGAACCAAACCGAGATTCACAGGAGCGAGAGGAAACGCGTCCGAACCAGACAGCAGAAAGAAAACAATCTAACAAAGTACTCAATGCCCATGCGCACTATCACCGAGAGGAGAAGGCACTCAATCTTGTGACTCAAACAACGTGTAACACTCTGAGCCCAACACTAGATGGCAGACTTATGCACAGCATGTGCATCTACAGCTACACATGCCATCGAACCAACAGATACATTATCAGTGTTTAACACAAACTGTACTGAAGTTGGTTTTACACTCAAGTGGATATAGTGAGTCTACAACCCAATTTCCTACACGCACACACACATACACCTACACAATTCAACAATGAATCACAGTTTAATAACTATTAGAGGCCCTATGCAATAATAATGAAGCAACATGAGGCACACAAGCACATGAAAAACGTACATTTATGACACTGCATTTTCCCATTACCATTACCTGAGCAATTGCATCCTTGAGTTGATTGTATTTTTCTAGGTCAAAACGGGTCTTTTTGGCTCCTTTATGGAAGAAATTTAAGTACTGTCTGTCCCTTGCATCTGGATAGATGTACTCCTGCAATAAAGTAATGTCAGTAAAATCAGCATGAAGTAACACTTAAGGTTTTGAACAGATTACTGCTGAGGTTAAAGTTGAGCTAGAAATCATCAATTTACAACTCAAACTAAAGTAAATCCATAAATTTTTTTATTATATTGAGTACCACCACAAATGTTCTCAAATGGCTACATTCTACAAAGGAGAATGCAATTTTAAATGAAATGAAAGGAAAATGGAATTTAAATGAAAAAAAGCTAAGCATTTGCATGAACTAAGCTAAAATGGTCATTCGTGTATCAAAATGCATGCACACAGACGCATGATGACTTATGCTGACAAATGCAAAAAGAGGCATGACCGCTATCTTGGAATGGGTTTTCTATTTAAGAAAAAACTTTTATTGTACTGCTTCAACACAGCAGACTGCCATTTTGAAACAGTCATTTTAAAGTTGAAAGATGGTGCGGGCAGCGTTAAAAAATGCATGGAATGGCTTGTAAGCAAGTCATATGACGGAAGTGCCCCCCAGCCCTCAAATAAATAAATACAGTAAAATGGGAACTTGTGAGGGTAGAGGGTGCCTCAGACAACATGAGTAAATACAGAGACCTCAAATAGGATGCAGGGGAGAGACCAAGGAAAGAGACCTAACCAATGAGTGTTGAATGGCAAAGAAAAATAGACCCATCCAGGAAAAAGTGGCATGATACAACTCAATCAGAACACTGTTAGACTGAAATTTTCCTGGGCGCTCAAACACAAGAATAGGAAGGAAAGCCACTGAATCCAGAGTGAAGTTCTGTGATAGACAACAAATCAGTCCAATCATGGGCAAAGGGCTAACCCAAAACCACTGGAAATAGCTATGGGCCAATTCATCAGCATTCTGAACTCTGTCCAGAACACCCTTCAAGACAAAGAAATTCACCATCCAAGGAGGTGCTATAGCAACCCTCTTTAACAGCAAAGCCTTCAACAGTGAACAAATCTTCAGAGACTTCTTGAACCAGGATCGATCCATTCCCTGTTGAAAAAGCATATCAAGGCTGCAGATGGTTTCACCAACTACCTCCCTATTACACACCATTGAAATAACCATTGAGAGAGTAGTCTTCAACCAAGAGGATCAGAATAAATAGAATAACGTCCTACAGGACTACCAATCTAGTTTAGGCAATGCTGCGGCACAGGGATTGCCATCCCTCAAGTAGCTGACAACGCCCTCCTAACCACGACCAAGAATAACCACTACTTAACCATTCCTCTTGATCTCTCGTCAGCACTTGTGATATTTAGAAACTGCAGTTACAAGGAACGCATATCATTCTTGATAGCAGAGTACTTGCAGCCAAAGACAGTGGCTATTTATAAGCCAAAATCTTCAGGGAGCTGACTCGGAGGGAAATCTTTTGGTCAGGGACAAAAAAAGACTGTCATTCTTTCATATTTGCTCAATGCTGATGCAGAGGGTGGTTCTTCTTGTGCATTCTCCCTGCTGGTGAACCTCTTCAGTAATCCCAGGTAGAAACAATGTGTCGGACCTGAATCTAGAACCTATGATTCTACCTTAGTTAGCTATCACCTCTCTTCCTCCAAATGATTCCGAGCAATTTTTTCTAAACCCATTTGCCTTGTTGGGAGGGAGCTTTCTGCTCTAATGTACTTACTCAGTTTTGGGTTGGAGATTGTGCTTTTGACATGACATAATGATGTGGGTAGTAGTTGTGCTACTCACCTAGCCATACCAGTACAGGATGTCTGCACAAAACCTTTTATGAACAATAAAGATCTGTGTAAACATGGCTTCCACTGAGTGTTCTGGACTTTAACGGCATTTAAAACGTCACTGTGCATTACAGGGAATAAATTGTCAGTGGTGTATTGTGTTTCCATTTATATAATGCCGTGCAGGATTTTAAATATGTATAAGTCACCCTCTGTACGACATCTGTTTTACTGTGGAACATCGAAGATAGTCAAGTGCCGACAAGTCAAGAGATGACATCTGCTGATCTTTCCAGCTGAGTGGATTGTTATAGTATGTGTTAATATACATCTGTAGGCACAGTTGACTCCCGATAATATGACTGTAGCACAGTTTGTAACTCAGTTCCAACAACAAGTGCCAAGCTGTAGATAATTAGAAAAGTAAGGTTACGTTGTGGGAGGATATTTATCCCATCAGATCCAAACTTAAGATCCCAATAAAGTAATATAAAAGTGTATTATTTTGGTCAATCAAAATCACTACCATAAAACAATCCATGAAAATCCCAAACAGAATGTAAATGTACACAAGAATTAACAGTTACAGTATTAACCATTTGATAAAAACAAAAGAAAAAATGACATGTCCCATAAAATTACAGATTGTCAAGAAATTGCGACGACTGCCGTGTGAGACAAACTAAAACTTGGTTAATCAAAACATCCAAGAAATTAAAAGCCGGCAAGAGGGTGAAATATATGGTAAGTCTAATCTATTAGTTGTGTATATTACAACGAAACTAGCACCCCTTCACCATATTTCCCTAGTTATACAAGAAAAATAACTCGTACATATTACATCAATACACAAATAACAGTGACCAAGTTGTAATGGAGGCACGCGTATTGAAAAATGAGAATAGAATGCTAGGAACCGGTGGGGGAAAAAGTACACCCACTGTTGGTCATTTTAATGAGTGCGCCATCTAGATGAACAAGTCACTTAACTTTGGTAATGATCTTTCTGATGGATAATCTATCCAAACTGCAGATTGCCCCCGTGATCTTTTCCCAGATGTCGGACTAGATTCGGAAATTTTAAAGAAGTTCTTCTGCATGTTGGCAGGTGGCATATTGCAGCTCCATGCCATCATTCTGCTCTGGAAGTGATGATCAGAGCAACCACCTATGTGCAGTGATGGCAGCTGCTTTCTAGGTTGCCTGTGCTCTCAGATGCAAAATCCATCGGCAGGCTGGCATGACCAGTGTGCAGATCTCTAGATTGTGACCTTTCTAGATGGGGTAAAAGCTAATTTCACAGAAGGTGAAGGTGGGAGGGTCAGTGACGAATCTGCTGTTAGATAAAGCAATCACCAGATAGATTGTTACCTAAGTTAAGCAAAGGTGTCAGTCTGACAGATACATCTAACCACAGATTCCTCAGCTTATGAATAGATGCCCTGGCAGTACCTCCCAATGCGGTGGGTCTGTGAGCTGGCTCAAACTAAGAGGTCCTGCAGGACGACTCGGCAAAATGCCCCTCTCAAAAGACCTGTCAAGGCAGTAGTGCATCATGACCGTATGTACCAATGCCCACGTAGCCGCATGACAAATGTTAAGGAAAAGCTTGCTGCGTGCCAATGGAGAGGTAGCAGCTTTGGCCATGGTAGAATGAGCCCACAAGCCTTAGACTTCGAGGAGCTGCTTCTTTGCTAGTGCATAGCAGATCATTATATAGAGAACAATCCTAGAGATATTGTCTGTTTTTCCACTGCCTTGGGTTTCTTTGCTCCAGAAAACCCCACAAAGAGCTCATTGACCACTTGATGTTCTTTGGTGCGCTTGAAATAAAAGCTTACTGCTCTTACAGAGTCAAAACAGTGGACTTTCTCTACCTCCTTATAGCGAGGAGGTGGAGGGAAGATTGCTGGGATGAAATGGAAGCTTGGGCCTTCAATACCAACTTGTCTAGAAAAAACAATATGTAAGTTGGGTTGATGAAAAGAGCTTGCAGCTTACTTACATGTCTAGCCAACATTATGATGATGAAAACAACCACTTTCAACATCCGAGGTCTCAAAAGACAACTGTGCTTCGGCTCAAAAGAGGTGCACATTTAAACAATTAGGACAAAGTTCAAGCCCCACTGTGGTATGACAAAGGGTGCTGGCGGAAACAAATGTTGCAAACCCATTTAAAATCCCATCACAATAGATCCTTTCTCTAACGAATGATAATGTGGCAACCACAAAACAATATGAAAAAGCTCATTACTAACCCTTATGAGTGGCAAAAGAAAGTCCTTGCTGGGATAGTGACAAGACACACAACAAATTCAGACAATTTAGCTTGTGGGTCAACTGTCAGGTGCCACACCAATTCATTCACTTCTCCCCAAAGGACTGGGGCACACTGACTTTGTTGAAAATGACCCACTGCCTGACATCAATGACCTGAGGGGGTAAGCCTATTGTCTCTCAATCTCCAAGCATGGAGATGCAAATTGTGCTGGTCCAGGTGCAGTACCTTGCCATGCTGCTGTGACAGAAGACCCTCCCAAAGCAGCAGTATGATTGGAGGACAGATGTTCATACCCAGGAGTTCTGTGTACCACACTCTCGTGTCCCAATGCGGTGCCATAAGGATGACTTGTGTCAGGTGGCTCCTGATCTTAAGAACTCTGGACAGGAGAGGCAGTGACAGGAAAGCATACACTGGTCCTGAGCGAACCCTAGATGGAAGGAGTCTCTAAGAGATAGCTGCTTTGGAAACTACGACACACAAAAGTGCCTATGCACCCCATTCTGTGCAGTGGCAAATCGGACCTGGGTTGTCCCCACTGCTGGAGATGCCCTGTGCCACCTCCGGGTGCAACTGCCATTAGCGCCGGTGACTGAGTTAGTATGCCCTGATAGTAAAAGATCTCACCAGGTAAATTTCTTGGCAGTCCAGGCCACTTCCATAAGTGAAGAAGCCTCCTGACACAGACACAAGGCCCCACAAAGCTGTGCTTGTTGCTGTATCATATGGCATTACTGTTGTTCATGAGCACCGGTCACCAGCCTACCTCTGATGGTGGAAAGGAAGGCCTTCAACAGAGTATTTGACCTCAACTCCAACAAACTTATGTTGCCCTCTGATTACCACCTCCCCCAGACACCCCCCCCAACCCATTAGTGATGCATCCATGACCACTGTGGGATAAGGAGAGGGCCCTGCCACTGACCCAACCGTGGTCCAATAAGCACCACTGCAGATCTTTTGCAGTCTCTTTTGAAATCCGGACACAATCTGACAGACCTCCCTGATGTTGTGCCCCGTGGGATTTGAGGTCCCACTACAAAGCCCACATATGCCATCTGGTATGTTCTGGCCAGCATGATGCAGAAAACGAAAGAAGCTTCAGAATCACCTTCACTGAGATCTAAGGCAGAGGCTGAAATATCGACATCATAGCCAAAATGTCCTGGGCTCGCCGTTTCAGTGGAAATCCATGAAATCATACAGCATCTACAATAGCTCTGATGAACAGGGATATCTGCAAAGGAGTCAGGTGAGGCAATGGCACTTTGATAGTGAAACACAATGATGTTAAGTTTGCCACAGTCGGGAAGTGGTTGACTACTACCTGGAGCAAGCCTGACTTCAGCAGTTAGTTGTTGAGGCAAGGGAAGACTGGTTCGCACTGAACTCCGAAGGTGTGCTGTTGCACGAACATCCAAGGGTGCTGGTGAGGCCAAAATGGAGCACTGTGAACTGAAAATGCTCTTAGCCCACGGTGAATGGCATGCAAAATTAAGTGTTTTGCAGGTCCAACACCATCATCCAGTGTCTAGAATCGAGGGCAAGAAGGACCTAGGCTATTGTGAGCATCTTGAATTTGCCCTTCAGCAGGAAGGAATTGAGAGGGTAGAGATCTAGAACAGCACAAAGACCTTCCTCCTCCTTTGTTCACAACGAAGTAGTGAGAGTAACACCCAGCCCCTACTTCCTAGAAAAAAATCTTCTCTGTGATCCCTTTGGGCAAAAGTGCCTGCACCTCTGCTGCACATCAGACAGTAGATTGTCTGTCTACTGCCTTGATGGTGGTCGACAGAAAGGCAGGATAGAAAGGAAAGGGAAATCAGAGAACTCACTTATTTGGAAAGATATCTTGGAGGAAATATTGGACCCTGCCTTCAATAGGGGGCAGTGTGCTGGCAAGGACACACTAATTAGTTTTGCATCTGCTGGCAGCAGGGGACCTGGCTGCACGTTGTCCTTGCTTTTAGGAGCATTGTTTCAGAAATGTGGCCTCAACTACAAAAGGGCTGAAAGGGCCAGTGGAGGAGAATGGCGCTGACGGAGTGGAAAATCTCTACCGTACACACAGAGACAGCGAAATTGCGGGTGGAATTGCCTTGTGGGAACAGAATGGCCTAAGGTACGGTCTGCGGCTCTGCTCTCGTTGCACTGTTCCAAGGGGGAGTCTGCTTTGTCATCAAAAAGATGAGAGCATCAAAAGGCATGTACATTAAGGGCACATGATGAGATCTATGGGCTTGTCCGTGGATGTTCAAGTCCTGGTGCCTAAGAGCCACACTAGTCCTGTTGCTTGACCTAGACAGGCAGTTGCGTCCAACCCAGCCAAATATTGCTACTGCTGCTGCCAACCCCTCAGACAGGTTTCTGCCCCCCTGGGGCCTGGGCAGTCTGGTCCCAAGAAGGCTTAACAAAGAATTTCCTCTGAGAGAGGGTGTTACACCCTCTCCCTTTGGAAACAGGGGTGAAGGGCTGGGTAGGAGTAGCCTCCCCCAGCCTCTGGAAATGCTTTGATGGGTACAGATGGTGCCCTCTGCATAAGCCAGTCTACACCGGTTCAGGGATCACCCAGCCCTGCGCTGGCGCGAAACTGGACAGGGGAGAGGGGAGTGACCACTCCCCTGACCAGCACCTCCGAGGGGAGGTGCCCAGAGATCCTCCAGTGTGTCCCAGACCTCTGCCATCTTGGATGCAGAGGTGTTGGGGCACAATGGACAGCTCTAAGTGGCCAGTGCCATCAGGTGACATCAGAGACCCCTCCTGATAGGTGCTTACCTTTCTCAGTAGCCAATCCTCCTCTATGGGCTATTTAGGGTCTCTCCTCTGGGATATTCTTCAGATAACGAATGCAAGAGCTCACCAGAGTTCCTCTGCACTTCCCTCTTCGACTTCTGCCAAGGATCGACCGCTGACTGCTCCAGGACGCCTGCATAACCGCAACAAAGTAGCAAGAAGACTACCTGCAACATTGTAGCACCACATCCTGCCGGCTTTCTCGACTGTTTCCTGGTGGTGCATGCTCTGAGGGCTGTCTGCCTTCACCCTGCACTGGAAGCCAAGAAGAAATCTCCTGTGGGTCGACGGAATCTTCCCCCTGCTAACGCAGGCACCAAACTTCTGCATCACCGGTTCTCTGGGTCCCCTCTAATCCTGACGAGCGTGGTCCCTGGAACACAGGAGCTGGGTCCAAGTGTCTCCCACAGTCCAGAGGCCGTTCTGTCCAAATTTGGGGGAGGTAAGTCCTTGCCCCCCCCCACGCCAGACAGTAATCCTGTGTCCTGCGTGATCTGCAGCTGTTCGGGCTTCTGTGCACTTTTCCAAGACTTCTTTCGTGCAAAGCCTAGCCCAGGTCCCCACAACTCTGCATCCTCCAGCATGCCGTGGGACATCTTCTGACCAAAGTAGAAGTTCCTGGCACCTTCCGTTGTAGCAGAATCTTCGGCTTCTTCCACCCAGAGGCAGCCCTTTTGCACCTTCATCCGTGGTTTACTGTGCTCCTGCCCCCACCCCCCCCCCAGACACTTGCGTGACTCTTGGACTTGGTCCCCTTCCTTTACAGGCCCTCTGGTCCAGGAATCCGTCTTCAGTGTTTTGCTGGAAGCTGTTGTCCTTGCAGAATCCCCTATCTCAACTTTACTGTCTTTCTGGGGTAGTAGGGTAACTTTACACCTACTTTTCAGGGTCTTGGGGTGGGGTATCTTGGACACCCTTAGTGTTTTCTGACACTCCCAGTGACCCTCTAAAACCTACACTAGGCCTGGAGTCCATCTGTGGTTTGCATTCCACTTTTGGAGTATATGGTTTGAGTTGCCCCTAGGCCTATTTCTACCTATGGCATCCTATTGTGATTCTACATTGTTTGCACTACTTTTCTTACTGTTACATACCTTTTTTTGGTTTGTGTACATATAATTTGTTTGTATTACTTACCTCCTAAGGTAGTGTATCCTCTGAGATACTTTTGCCATATTGTCACTAAAATAAAGTACCTTTATTTTTAGTAACGGAGTATTGTGTTTTCTTGTGATATAGGGGGCCATTACAACTCTGGCGCTGTTTTGGAGGAAGCACCGCCAACAGGCTGGCGGTGCTTCCAGTGGAATTACGACCGCGGCGGAAGCATTGGTCCCGGCGGTTTAAATCCCCCAGGGCAGCGCTGCTTTCAGCGCTGCCCAGGGGATTACGAGTCCCCCTCCCGCCAGCCTTTTCATGGCGGTAAGAACCGCCATGAAAAGACTGTCGGAAAGGGGAGTTGTGGGGCCCCTGGAGCTTTTCACTGTCTGCTATGCAGACAGTGAAATGCGCGATGGGTGCAACTGCCCCGTCGCACAGCCGCAACACCGCCGGCTCCATTTGGAGCCGGCTCCCGTGTTGCGGCCGAGATCCCCGCTGGGCCGGCAGGCAGAAACCAGGTTTATGACCCCCGGCCCAGCGGGGATCTCATAATAGACGCCGCAGGAGTGCGGCCGCATTGGCGGCAGTTCAACCTTGGCGGGCGGCCTCGGCTTAATGTTAAGGTTGTAATGAGGGCCATAATGCTAATTGAGATAAGTGGTATAGTAGGAGCTTTGCATGTCTCCTAGTTCATACTAAGCTGCTCTGCTATAGCTACCTCTATCAGCCTAAGTTGCTAAAACACCTCTATTCTACTAATAAGGGATAACTGGACCTGGCACAAGGTGTAAGTACCACAAGGTGCCCACTATAAGAGAGGCCAGCCTCCTACATTGGTCGTGCAGCGGTGGGATAAGTACTTGTAACTGTTTTACCACTTTGTCATTTGGTGCTTCTCATAAGAAAGACATATACCAAATATTTCAATGTATGTACATTGAACCAAAACAATTTACTGTTCTGCTCTAAAACTTTCTACTAAGTTTCTGAAAAGTTCTGAAAACGTTTTTCTCTCTGTGCTTTCAAACGTTCTAAAACTTTCTCTCTCTGTCTTAAACCTTTTCTATCATGTCTGCAGTAGAGCCCACTCCCAAAATTGTTCAAGCAACCTATGAGAGTTTAAACTATAAAAGTTTGAGGGGTCTCTGCCTAGAAAGAGGTTTAAGCATTGGTAAGAATCCTACAAAATAATTTCTCTTTAACATGCTCATTGTAGATTACCAGAACCAGTCTGGCCCATCTCAGGAGAGGTTAGAGAATGGGGAAGCTTCCCAGTCTGACTCAGGGGAGTTCCATGAGATAGCTTAGGAGGGTTCTTACAAGGTCCTGCCCCCTAGCAGGCACCTAGTGACACTGGTAGTGACAGAGGCTCCCACATCACTAGGGCATCTTTCACCCCTAGAGGCCAGGTTACTAGGGTCCAGACAGTTAGAAGAAATGTGGGAAGTTTCAGAGGGAGACCTGTCCCTGTGTCTAAACATTCCCAGCAGCTGGCCTTAAATAGGGAATCCCTAGACATAGAGAGGGAAAGAAAGAGGTTGGGGTTAGGACCCCATGGTGGCAGTCAGGGTGTCCAAGATACCCCACCCCAAGACCTTGAAAAGTAGGAGTAAAGTACCCCTACTACCCCAATAGGACACAATAGTCGTGATAGGGGGATTCTGCAAGAACCACAAACACCAGCAAAGCACTGAAGACGGATTCCTGGACCTGAGGACCTGTAAGACAAGGGGACCAAGTCCAAGAGTTGCGATAGTGTCCAGGGGGGGCAGGAGCCCAGGAAACCCCGGATGAAGGTGCAAGAAGACTGCCTCTGGGTGGAAGAAGCCAAGGTTTCTGCAACAACGAAAAGGGCTAGGAACTTCTCCTTTGGATGGAAGATGTCCCACGGCGTGCTGGAGGTTGCAGAAGTGTTTCCACGCTGAAATACCGCAAACAAGCTTTGCTAGCTGCAAGGGTCGCAGTAGAGGTTTTTTGGGTGCTGCTGGGGACCAGGAAGGACCAGGATGTCGTCCCTTGGAGGAGACAGAGGGGGCGCTCAGCAACTCAGAGAGCCCCCACAGAAGCAGGCAACACCAACAGAAGTACCGGAGCAGGCACTTAGAAGATTTGTGAACCGGAGTCCACGCAGAGTCACAAAGTAGGGTCCCACGACGTCGGAGTCCAACTCAGAGGGTTGAGCACTGCAGGACGGAGTGCTGGGGACCCAGGCTAGGCTGAGCACGAAGGAATCCTTGGAGAAGTGCACAGAAGCTGGAGCAGCTGCAAATCATGCAGTACACAGGTTTGCAGTCTAGCGTGGGGAGGCAAGGACTTACCTCCACCAAACTTGGACTGAAGGATCACTGGACTGTGGGAGTCACTTGGATATAGCTCCTGTGTTCCAGGGACCACGCTCGTCGAGATGAGAGGGGACCCAGAGGACTGGTGATGCAGATGTCTGGTGCCTGCATTAGCAAGGGGAAGACTCCGTCAACCCACAGGAGATTTCTTTGGGATTTCCAGTGCAGGGTGAAGGCAGACAGCCCTCAGAGCATGCACCACCAGGAAGCAGTCGAGAAAGCCGGCAGGATTAGGCGCTACAATGTTGCTGGTAGTCGTCTTGCTACTTTGTTACGGTTTTGCAGGCGTCCTGGAGCAGTCAGCGGTCGATCCTTGGCAGAAGTCGAAGAGGGAAGTGCAGAGGAACTCTGGTGAGCTTGTGCCTTCGTTATCTGAAGAATACCACACAGAGGAGAGACCCTAAATAGCCAGAAAAGGAGGTTTGGCTACCAAGAAAGGAGGATTGGCTACCAAGAGAGGAAAGAGCCTATCAGAGGGGTTCTCTGACGTCACCTGCTGGCAGTGGCCACCCAGAGCAGTCCAGTGTGCCCCCACCACCTCTGCTTCCAAGATGGCAGAGGTCTGGGACACACTGGAGGAGCTCTCAGCACGTCCCCTGAGAGGTAATGGTCAGGGGAGTGGTCACTCCCCTTTCCTTTGCCCAGTTTTGCACCAGACCAGGGCTGGGTGATCCCTGAACCGGTGTAGACTGACTCATGCAGAGATGGGCACCATCTGTGCCCATCAAAGCATTTCCAGAGGCTGGGGGAGGCTACTCCTCCCCAGCCCTTCACACCTATTTCTAAAGGGAGAGGGTGTAACACCCTCTCTCTGAGGAAATCCTTTGTTCTGCCTTCCTGGGCCGGGGCTGCCCAGACCCCAAGAGGGCAGAATCCTGTCTGAGGGGTTGGCAGCAGCAGCTGCAGTGGAAACCCCGGAAAGGTAGTTTGGCAGTACTCGGGTTCTGTGCTAGAGACCCGGGGGATCATGGAATTGTCATCCGGGGGATCATGGAATTGTCCCCCCCAATACCAGAATGGGGTGACAATTCCATGATCTTAGACATGTTACATGGCCATGTTCGGCGTTACCATTGTGACGCTATACATAGGTAGTGACCTATGTATAGTGCACACGTGTAATGGTGTCCCCGCACTCACAAAGTCCTGGGAAATTGCCCTGAACAATGTGGGGGCACCTTGGCTAGTGCCAGGGTGCCCACACACTAAGTAACTTGGCACCTAACCTTCACCAAGTGAGGGTTAGACATATAGGTGGCTTATAAGTTACTTATGTGCAGTGAAAAATGGCTGTGAAATAACGTGGACGTTATTTCACTCAGGCTACACTGGCAGGCCTGTATAAGAATTGTCTGAGCTCCCTATGGGTGGCAAAAGAAATGCTGCAGCCCATAGGGATCTCCTGGAACCCCAATATCCTGGGTACCTAGGTACCATATACAAGGTAATTATGAGGGTGTTCCAGTGTGCCGATGAGAATTGGTGAAATGGCGACATCCTGGTCCCTCCTGGGCCACAGCAGCATCCAAAAACCCTAACCACGACCCTTGCAGCCAGCAAGGCTTGTTTGCGGTCTTTCTGCGTGGGAACACCTCTGCAAGCTTCTTCACGACGTTGGACATCCATCCTCCAAAGGGGAAGTTTCTAGTCCTCTTCGTTCTTGCAGAACACAAAGCTTCTTCCATCCGGTGGCAGCTTCCTTGCACCCTCAGTTGGCATTTCCTGGGCATCTGTTCACTCTTGACACTGTCGCGACTCTTGGACTTGGTCCCCTTGTCTTACAGGTACTCAGATCCAGAAATCCACTGCTGTTGCATTGCTGGTGTTGGTCTTCCTTGCAGAATTCCCCTATCACCACTTCTGTGCTCTCTGGGGTTGTAGGTGCACTTTACACCTACCTTACACGGTCTTGGGGTGGGCTATTTTTCTAACCCTCACTGTTTTCTTACAGTCCCAGCGACCCTCTACAAGCTCACATAGGTTTGGGGTCCATTCGTGATTCGCATTCCACTTTTGGAGTATATGGTTTGTGTTGCCCCTATACCTATGTGCTCCTATTGCAATCTACTGTAACTTTACACTGCTTGCATTACTTCCTTTTGCTATTACTGCATATTTTTGGTATTGTGTACATATATCTTGTGTATATTTGGCATCCTCATACTGAGGGTACTCACTGAGATCCTTTTGGCATATTGTCATAAAAATAAAGTACCTTTATTTTTAGTATATCTGTGTATTGTGTTTTCTTATGATATTGTGCATATGAAACCAGTGGTATAGTAGGAGCTTTGCATGTCTCCTAGTTCAGCCTAAGCTGCTCTGCTATAGCTACCTTCTAGCAGCCTAAGCTGCTAGAAACACCTCTTCTACACTAATAAGGGATAACTGGACCTGGTACAGAGTGTAAGTACCCCTTGGTACCCACTACAAGCCAGGCCAGCCTCCTACAATGGTCCACTCTTCGATCACTGAGGTTGTTCTTGTCTGAATCTGCGGTCCAGTTTAGCTGTATGTTGGAATATTGAAGACACAAATACTAGCTTGCCAACATAACGATTGAACAGACTATCATGTATATATAAATATAGATGAACTCTTTCTAACCTTCATACCAATGTACCATGAAGGTATATATGGAGTCAAGTCCAGAAAATCTATGCTTACAAATGTGTACTTACCTTGACAATATTCTGGTAGCTGATATTTTGGTGGTCATATTTTAACAGCTCAGTATTTCAATCTCGATATTGTGGTAGTAAAACGTATAGTGGATTCAGTGATTTCTTCTGTTGAGTCTTGGATCTTCATCCCATTGTCTATACGGAGTGCTTTGAGACACTGAAACATTTTAGGTGGAGATCAAGGTCCATCTGGATCTTTTTACCTCCTATTCAAGTTTTCTAATGCTTTTGAAAGCCTTTTCTAGCAGGAAGATCCTCTCTTCACCTCTGGTTCTTTCTGATGTTCTTGGACCTATTCTATGGGCTTTCTGATGCCTGCTTCTCTCCAACACCTTAAACTTGTGAAAACATTATCTGCAAAAATTCCAAAACGACATTGCCTTCTGTCACCTTACTTAGATTATGAATTCCAACTTTGTACCTTCTGGCTATGTTCTCAAAATCTTCAGGTGAAGTTTCCTTTCTTGAGATTCTGCTGCAGCTCTTTGTAGCCCTGTGTCCTACTGAAGAACAGATCCAAATAATGTAACACACAGAATAGCTGTCTGGGAAGGAAGGTTATGAGGAAACACTGGTTAAGTCATTTTCCTATCAGGGTTTCGTGTCTGATCGACTGGCTATCCTTAAAAAGGTCCAGCAGACATAAAATACTCCTGCTGCATCTTAAGGGCAAACATCAAAGTTGTTCTCAGAGCACCTGCAATGTGCCCTGTTAGAAATGGGGTCTCTAGTTGGCAGTAGGTTTTCACCCTCTCCAAGTAGGGATCCTCACTCTAGTCAGGATAAGGGAGATACCTGCTCAGATAACCCCTGCTCACCCCCTTGGTAGCTTGACACAAGCAGTCCGGCTTATCTCAGAAGCGATGTGTAAAGCATTTGCACATAACACACAGTAATAAGTGAAAACACTGCAAATGGACACCACACCAGTTTTAGAAAAATAGCCAATATTTAACTATGTAAAACAAGTCCAAATACGATAAAAATCCAACATACAGTAATAGAAATATCAATTCTGCAAGATTTACTCAAAAATACAGTTCCTTGAAGTTGATAGCCCCACCTGGGGCTATCACGGAGTCGTGATCAACAAAACCAACAGTTCAGGCCAGCCGCAGCGTTGCGAGCCAGCTACGGTGTCGGGAAGACTCACAAACAGTACTTTGGATTTTCAGGGCGTCATGATCCACGCGGTGAGCTCCAGAGAGCAGCGTTGCTGTGTCGGTTCCAGAGTCGGTAAAGGAGTCGTCAGGCCCTTGAGGTCACATGTGTTGCGGATCGAACTCCTGGCTGATGTCAGGTGCACCGGTATGGATGGCATCAGGGCTGCGGTGCAAAGCGGGACGATGCGACGTGCGGTGCCCACAGGTCACAGTGCAGGCAGTGGCTCGGTGACGGCATCCAGCGGCATCGGTGAGACCAGGGCTGCGGTGTGAAGTGGGGTGTGCGAAGTGTGGTGTCCACAGGTCACGGTGCAGGCCCCATCTTCATCGTTCCTGAAGCGGTGTCGTCGGTAGGCCCAAACCAGCGTCGCGGGACAGGACGGTGCTTTGTGACCCTCACAAGCAGTGTCCACAGGCCACGGTGCAGGCATGATGCCTGGTGACGACACTGGAGTCGATGGTGCTGGCTCCGGTGTCAGCAGGAGCGCCGTCATCGGGGATGCCCAGGCTGCGGTGTGAGCAGGCAATGCCGGAGTGCGGGGCCCACAGGTCATGGTGCGAGCAGCGGCTCGGTGAAGTCATCCGATGACGGCGTCAGGAAGACCAGGGTCGCGTGCATAGCGGGGCAATGCAACTCCGTGTGGCGTCGGCAGGTCACAGTGCAGGCCAGCTGCATCGCAGTGTTTTTACCTCTTGAACAGCACAAAACACACAGTACCCAGTGCTGCAGGTCGAGGAAACTGAAGTCTTAGGTGTCCCTGAGACTTCCAACAGGAGGCAAGCTCTCCTCCAGGCCCTTGGAGAATTTTCTCAAGCAGGACACACAGCAAAGTTCACCCTCTGCACTATTTTCAGGCAGAAGCAGCAACTGTAGGGCAGTCCAGCAAAGCAACACAGCTAAGGGACAGTACTCCTCCTTCAGTTCTTCAGCTCTTCTCCTTGGCAGAGGTTCCTATTAATTCCAGAAATATTCTAAAAGTCTGGGGTTTTGGGTCGTCTTCTTATTTCCTGTACTGCCTTTGAAGTTGGCAAACTTCAAAGCAAAGTCGTAAGTGTTAGCAAGATCCTTCCTTGTCCAGGCCTTGTCCCAGATGCACACAAGGGTGTCGGAGACTGCACTGTGTGAGGGCAGGCACAGTCCTTTCAGGTGTGAACGGGCACTCCTCCCTCTAGCTCAGATGGCTCATCAGGATACGCAGGCTACACCCGCCCCCTTTTGTGTCACTGTCTAGAGAGGTGCAAAACAGCCCAACTGTCAAACTGAGCCAGACAGACAATCCACAAACTGGCAGAGTCACAGAACAGTTTAAGCAAGAAAAGCCTACTTTCTAAAAGTGGTATTTCCAAACAGACAAGTTAAAAACCAACTTCACTAAAAGATGTATTTTTAAAATTGTGAGTTCAGAGACCTTAAACTCCATATTTTTATCTGCTCTCAAAGGGAATCTGCACTTTAAGGATATTTAAAGGCAGCCCCCATTTTAACCTATGAGAGAGAGAGGCCTTACACAGTGAAAACCGAATTTGGCAGTATTTCACTGTTGGGACATATAAAACACACAAGTATATGTCCTACCATAAACATACACTGCACCCTGCCCAGTGGCTACCTAGGGCCTACCTAAGGGGTGCCTGGCGTAGTAAAAGGGAAAGTTTAGGCCTGGCAAGTGGGTACACTTGCCAAGTCGAATTGGCAGTTTAAAACTGCACACACAGACACAGAAGTGGCAGGTCTGACCAAAGGTTACAAGGCTACTAATGGGGGTGGCACAACCAGTGCTGCGGCCCACTAGTAGCATTTGATTTATAGGCCCTAGGCACCTCTCGTGCACATTACTAGGGACTTACTAGTAAATCAAATATGCCAATCATGGATAAACCAATCAACAGTACAATTTCTATAGGGAGCACTTGCACTTTAGTACTGATTAGCAGTGGTAAAGTGCGCAGAAACAATAAACCAGCAAAAACAGACCTGAAAAACAGGAGGAAGAAGGCAAAAAGTTTGGGGATAACCCTGCAAAAAGGGCCATTTTTCAACATGCCCCATCAGTGGTCATCCATGCAGCTGCCTTACAGCAGTCTCTCTTCCACTACCACAGAGTGGGGAAGCACATCATCATTTCCCAGCACCACTTCAGGTCCATTTTGCTTTGTGCTTTTCGTGGAGTCCAGAAGTCATCTTCAGGGACGTGGCTAAAGTGAAGAGGATGTCCACAAGCTAGTCTTTGACCCCTTTAGCCTGTGTGCTGCCTGGTGCTTGAAGGTCAGGGATGTCAATGCAAACACTCTTGCCACTTTCTACCCTGATGAACCCTTGCATGGGCTACTTGAAAGTCTGCACTGCTGGTGAGTCATTCTTTCACTGGCAAAAAGTTTCTCTACACTGCCTGGATCCTCCTTGGCTGTGAACCCTACTCCGGCATTTTACAGTGTGTTGTTCTGATCTGTTGTCATGAGCCAGATGTGTCAGAGCACACAAAAACATGGTAGTCAAACTAGGCCACTTCCCTTGTTGCGCCCCAGATCATCATGCATTGATCAGGATGGTTGCCATGTTGATTCCCACATGAATCTTCCCAATTACAACTTTGGCGGAATCCAGCTCTCGTCCTAATGGTGGGTTAGTCCAATGCGAGTTCCATTACTTATAAAGGCTTTGGTCAGAAACCTTATCTTGTGAAGGATGGATTTTTCTTATTTTCCTAATAGCCAGGCATTGGTCTTGTAAGGCAGCTAGCAAAATTAAGTGCTCTGGTTCACTTTTAAACCTCACCCTGCCCATGATCATTCTCAACACTAAGGGACAACCTAAACACAGCCATTTCTTATACCGTAGACTATTAAAGGAGATATCTCAAGCACTGGATCTGTGTTGCAAGAAACCAGTCTCATATTCAAGAACAGAAGAAAACGTTTCAAATAAAAAAGTGGTGATGGAAGAAGTAAAAGCAAATACAGTCCGCAAACAAGACAAAGACCAGATGTGTTTTGCAGAGAAATGAAAGAGACTGAGGAAAGTGAAGGAAGTGTTTAGAGCCATGTAGCCCTACATAAATAGCAGGATCCTTATCTATCCCAACAGTTAGCTTAAAATGCAGGGGTTGCCTACAGAGGCGCTGATGTGCATATGAGAATCCCAGAGGCCTCACTGCATGAACTACTCTTAAATTCCACATAGTTGGCAGTGCTATTCACTACGAGTTGTATGCAGCCAGCTGGAATGTATGTTCATCTTATCAAGGTGCACTGTGGAAAAATCACTAAAGGATTGTGTTTTACTGTCACTCCCTATCAGTCCAAAATCTATGGCCAAAGTAAGCAAACCGAATACAAGAGAGTACATACGATAATTTAGGCAACATGATACAATAAATACAGTTTAGATACGCATTATTACAAAACTCTGGAATGCCTAAACTAATTTTTTGACCATTGGTACCTATGACTTACCTTGCTTCTATACTGAAAAAGTAGTCCACCATTTATCCTGCGGCAACTGGATACGTCATAATTAAAATTCACAAGCATGCATTTTTACTGATCTAGCTTTGTATTAAGCACAAAGTGTATACATAAAGGAGAAGAGGTTACTGATTAATATTCTGAATACAATGTTTATACTTTAATACATGCCAACAGATTAGGAGTATCATGCTAAACAAAATAAAACTAGTGCAAGTCACCGTTTTTTCAGTTATTTGGTCATCCGGTTCACTTGTACAGAGAAATAGTGGGGACCAGATGTAGACATCAAGGATATCCTTGGCTTCACTTGTATCAGGTTTCGGCTTATTTAATGAAAAATGTCGTGGCTCTGCTTTTATTATGGCTTTCGAGGTACACACTACTAAGTCTTTTGCACACGCTCTGTGTGTGGCAGAGTTCAAGGGCCATGGTATTCCTGCCACACTTCAGACAGTAGAAAATCACGGCGTCTACCATGCACAACCTGAAACCTTTCAGTGCAGGTCGAATTAGGATACGGAGGACTAACTATCATGCATTTCTGAGGCCGTGGTATTATAGGTTCCAGACTGGACCAATCCCAAAATGCCTTGTAATGAGACAAGAAAAAGTAGCCCTCGTTCACCACAAATTACTACTGTTACTTCACAATTAGTGACATACAAACGTTTGGAGAACCCACACTTACAAACTCTCACAAAGAAAACTTTGACATTCTTGCTACGGCAGACTTTCCAGAGTTGAGAGAAACGTATTAAACTACCTCACCATCTGTTAAGAGACTGTTCGATCCCCAAGGAAGATCCCATGATTTAACCCCCACAGATATTGAAACGCGTAGCCACTGCAGTAGAGTACTATGGTGCCAAACACACAGAACTGAAATGACACTAGTGAACCTTACGACACCAACAAGAACACATGCAGGGGCACGCATTAAAAATTCAAATAATAAACTGGACATTCTTCGACACCATGCAATTTGTTTGGGATGTCAGGAGCTATAGTTTTGAACCAAGGATGATTTTCTGGAAAACATTTTTTAAAACTTCAATGATCCAAACTATGTGAAACTATTTAAATATAGTTTGTGCTTTGTTCATATGTGTTATGTAAAATCGTGTAAAGGTGTGCACATTTGAAAAACGGTTATATATGTGTAATGTATTTATGCTGGTTGATATTAAGTTAAAGTGAAATGTATTGTGGGAACAAACGAAGAAGCATAAATACTTAACATTTTTAAAGAAATCCAATTAAAGAAACGAGATGTCACATGAGGAAAAAGATCCGCACGTTATTAATTGGGAAATAATAGTCGTAATTTATGGTGGATGAGGGTTAATTTTTCTTCAGTGTCATTTAAGGTGCCGGGCACTACCTCAGTCAAGCCCCATCTTTTGCTGGTTGTATTCAGACACAGGCCAGGAGATAAGAAGCTGACGCGGAGCAGCTGTGCTTCCCTGGTTTAGTCACATTAAGGACCGTTACTACTGCTGAAGGTTCTGCGCCTGTTGCAGGCACTGGACGGCATTCCTAAATCAGAAAGCCGACTATTGTAGGACTGGGTTGAGGTGGCTAATTTAAATCAGGAAACATCTACGACATCATCTAAAAATGTGAGCAGATGAGAGGAAGAGAACCATACCCGGATAGCATACACTTCCCACATTCAAGGAGCTTGTGTGTCTAGAAGTCATTGACAGAGGCGAAGTCATCAGGAAGAGGGAAACGCATGTGTTCACTGGCTTATGTCCTGGTAATGAGGAAAACATATGCTCTTTCTTTTGTTTTTCCTTATAAATAAGCAAGTCAGGAGGTGGTGATTTTTTTAGTATTTTTTTCAGCGATGCAAAAAACAGGAATTCCCTCCCTTGTAGCAGTTTAGTTGTGCTACTCTGCCGAATCGTCTGTGGGACAGTTTGCAGTTTGGAAATATAATGTCTACTCGGGCTGGAACAGTCCATCCAAATTCCTCAAGTATTAAAAAGGCATACCTATAGCGTTGTGGAAGGTTTAACTAAGTTCTCATTTTTCGATACAATGCCGACAATGTTCAGTGTGCTACCGAGGCATCCTCCAAAGTAACCTTGAATGAATCCACATTGGCGCATACATTAAAGCTGGTCTAATTATATTTCGTATAGAACAAATATACGCAATGAAAGATGTTTGTGCTATTACGTGTGAAGGGAGGTTACTGCAGTAGACTTTTTGAGAAAAAAAATACCACTATTAAGCAAGCACGATGCGTTGATAAGAATATGCACGTGAAATAAACAATCTTTGACTGAATGTCAGGCGGAAGAGGACGCCCCTGGCAGAACCAAATATCAGAGTATAATTCTAACTCTGAACATTCTGCAGGGTCCACAAATTACCGTGAGCTACACAGTAGGACAAGAGCAGTAAATCTGTCACTTTGACCATAAAACTGCTACCGATGATTTCAGCGTTACAGAGCGCAACGAAACGGACTGTTTCATTCATTTACCGCCTGAGTTTGTTAAAATCCTGAGTTTATCACCAGAACACCTGAACCCTGTGCAGAAATGCAACTTTGCGTAGGCTTTAACATAATCTCAGAAAAAGATTAGACAATTTCATGCAGTTCCTGCGTCTTACCTGTCGTGTTAGTACAAAGTAGGCATACATCGCCATGGCACTGCCGTAGGTAATGAAGTAGGTAACGGGTTCCATAATATCCCAGGAGTACTCCCACCATGTAAGACGGGCCAGAATGCCGAACTGTGTTGCCATGTACGCCAGACCTCCCCAGAGGACCCATGTAGTGCGTTTCTCAGCTCTCCGGCCAATGTCTTCCTTCACCTACAAAAGAGTCCATGCACAGTCACAATCACAAATGACTTCGCAGCAAAACACTTCCATAAAGGATGAACAACATTTGCTATGTTCAAACTAATAATGTTGTGGACTATGCACCAGCCTTCTGCTGAAAAGCGTTTCATTCTCGCTCTGCCCTGCTCTCTTTACTTGTTCTACCTGTTTCTGAACAAGAACTGCTGCAGATCTCTCCGTCCCTGAAACGGCTGGATATTTTTGATCCAAATATGAAAAGAAGGAAAATGTGTCCAATTAGTTGTAAGCAAGAGTCCTTCCTTGATTCCTAGCCCTCCATCGCTTACCTCTCCTGTGCTACTCGCAGGTCTCTGACTGAGTAGACTGACTGAAAGTGGCCAGAATACAGTGGGACAAAAGAAATGAGGATTATTAATAAAATCGAGTATATTGGACTAATGCAAGGGGTATTCTAGTTGAACAACTGTTGCTTACAGTAATGTCTAGATCTCTAGCACTTTCAACACTTGAGTACCTCAGCAGGAGAATGACTACACAGTCGCACTGAACCACAAATAGTTTAAACTAAGCTCAAAGAAGGCAGAGATTGTGGTAGTAGAGAGAAGTCCTCTAGTACGGACCATACAATTTCGGGCACACAGAACATTGCTAACCTTCTTGTACCTCATCTATGGAGGACATTTTAAGAGTTAAACTAGATAATAGACTATATACAACCACACAAGTGTCTGCGATAGCATATGCCTGCAGCTTCCAACTTTGTAAACTACCCAAGATCGCACCCCTATATTTCATGCCGCAGAGGATCCGTGGAGCTGATAAATCTCAAAGTGAAATATGATGGTCTTCCACAATCTCAACCAGCAAGTAGTTGCAGCTACCTTAGAACTCAGGACTCATTCCATAGTCCTAAAAAAAAAAAAAAGTACAAAAAAAAAGAGAAACAAAGATTCAAAGGTGGAAAGGGAGGAATACACTGACCACCTAATCCTGGTGGGGCGAAAACATTTTTTAAAATTTTTTATTATGCTTCAAATTTGCAGAGTGTTTGCAAATCTAAAGGAAAATATATATAAAAAAAAGCACGGTCTTCCGTGCTTCTTTTTTTAAATGGCTCACATGCAGTGTCCCAGGGAGTCCATCCCAGTGACAGAGGTTTCTCTGCCGCACTGGAGCAGGCTGGGAGACCCATGTTTGCTCCTGCATGTTAAGAGAATTTTCAAAACCCCTTCCACAGGGGAGCAAACACAAAGGGCCTGATTCCAACTTTGGAGGACGGTGTTAAACCGGCCCAAAAGTGGCGGATATACCACCTACCGTATTACGAGTCCATTATATCCTATGGAACTCGTAATACGGTAGGTGGTATATCCGTCACTTTTGGGACGGTTTAACACCGTCCTCCAAAGTTGGAATCAGGCCCAAAGTCTGCTCCCAGCTGATGAAAGCGTTGAAAGTGCTCCCACTAGCTGGGAGCATTCATTTTATCTATTTACCTGCTGATGCAGGCAGAGAAAGAGATCAAAACATTATGGGCATCTGGAAGAAGAGGCATAAGTAGCTCCTCTCTGTGGGTGGGAGCAATGCCAGCTCCCACTCCACGCAAGGAGCCAGCTGGGGCCTTGGGGGCCAGATGGCTCCCCCCAGCCCTCAATGAGTGTATGTTAGGTGTCCAGATTGGGCAGTAATGCGGTACCCTTGGGGATGGGGGCTGCACGGCTCCCCCCCTTTGTTTTACATAGTGGCCCTTGGGGATGAGGTCCCCAGGGTTTAATGAGGCTCGGGAGGGAGGAAACGTGGCCCCCTCCTGCAAAAAAAGAAAATAAAGGGCCTGGGGCTTGGGTGTTCAGACCAAGCCACTATGGCCAATCACCTGCCATGCACAGCTGAAAGCATTCTGCAGCGTGGTGTTAGCTGCCTTGTGGCCAAACCCCCACCGTGCTCTGCGTGTGGTTGATTGCATGTGGAGGTTTGGCCACAGGCCTTGTGGTCAACCCACTACCAAATACCCTGTGCACTGTGGATATGCTGCCTTTAGGGGGATTGTCCACAGGGCCTAGCTGCAAGACAGCCCTTGTAACCAACACACCAATGAATGTAGCTGAAGGCCGTGCGCAGTGTGGAGTTAGCTTAAAGCCATGGGTTGGCCCTAGGTCAGGCCCTACAGTCCAAAGCAGAGCGCATCCGGGGCTGGATTTACTTATGGTAATTAAATATTAATTTATATTACAAAAACCTAGAAATTCTATTATAACAGTTTTTTAAAAGCATAATTTATAGATTTTCAAATTGAAAAAATACAATAGCCACCTCCTATAACATCAGAGAAGAAACAGGGTGTGTACAGGAATCAACAGAATATGAGCTCTGTTTGTGCATCAAGTCATGCTGAAAGGACAAGTGTGGCCAATGTTAATGAGCAGTGTGTGTGGGGGTAATAAGTGACATAGGATAGAGAAATCAGGTAAAAACATGATAGTGGAGCCTTCAGGAGTGTGGGACAGGGAAAGATTGGTGTGGGGATGTGGTGGATTCAGGACATAGGTCAGGGCAGTGAGCAGCAAATAATTACGGAGCGACTGCCAAATAGTTTTAAGGTGAAAGGTATGGGGCTGCAAAGTGGCAAATAACTTACTAGTGGTGTTGCAGAAAACCAGGCTGTCAAGCTATGCCTTCGTGTCGGGAAAGCGCCTGGTGCCCCAGTGGAGCACTACCTCAGTGTGATGGCGGTTAATTAGTGCACCAGCTTGGGGACATCTTGCATGTAAACCTTTAAGGGCTACCAGAGGGTGAAAGTTAGGTCTGTCATTTGGGCCAGCATGTCATAAATAAATTGCCAGTAGGAGGCAACCAGTTGGCCTATCCAGGATAGGTGTGTGGAGTCTGTCTCTGGGTTATGGCATTTCGGGCAGGCAGAGGATCTTGTGGGGTCGAGACACACAAGAAAACTAGGCGTGATACACACTGTATGTAAAAACTTATAATGCAGAAGTTTGGGGGAGAAGATGACTGGGTGAATCAAAATGTGTCTGTGCACAGCAGGTTCACCATATTTTGGCAGTGAATGTGAGACCAAAATCGGACTCCTAAACTCAGCGGAGCATCTTGTCGTGGGAGGGGAGAAGGGTTGTGCACATGTGATAGAGTCATCGTCCACTTTCATCTGGAATCAGTGAGGGCAGGGTGAGGAAATCAGGTGAAGGATATGTCGATATTGTAGCACAGAGTGCACCTTGAATGCGCCTCAGGATGAATTCACCCATCTGGGTAGCCTCAGGGAGATGGGTCTCATTGGTTATATCCACCATACGACCTGCAGGAAACATATCAGCAAAGGTGTGAAGTGCACATCTTGGAAGAGTGCGTTGGACTAGTAGTTTGCCAGTGTGAGGTATCTAGGGGTTGGAAGCCAGTGGTAATGATGAGGAGTAAAGGAGGGGGCCCCTAGGATCCGTAAAAGCTTTTTTTTAAGGCCCAACTAGTAGTAGAGAGTGGTACATTGTCTGTGGGGTCACGCAGAAGCCCAGAAGGAAATAGAGAGTCAAGTGAGGTGGGAGCAGCCAGATCGACTTCAGGTTTCGTATACGGAATACGAGCGTCAGGGTGGAACCAATGGTGGGCATATTGGCATTGGGCTTCTAGGTATATTAGTTGCATGTGGGGTACGCCAAATCCTCTCTGGTCATATGATAGTATCAACGCATCCCAACTCACTCAGGGGCGGCGACCAAGCCATATAAATTTAAGGAGTAGGCTGCGTGATGTAGCAAAGAAGGAGTTAGTAAGAGAAACTGATATATTGAAGAATAAATACTAAATACAGGAACCAGTGGGATATAACCATCTTTATCATAGCGATACAGCCAACCATCGAGAAAGGAAGCCGAAGCCAATAACCTTTTTGGGATGCTAATTTGTCTACAGCGGGCCGTAGTTAAGTCTAATCACCTGTTCTTTATTCCGGTGGAGCATGATGCCCAAGTATCTGACCGATCCCAGACACCAGGACAAGAGAAATTCACTGCAGAAGGGAGTAATAGCGTCGGTGAGTGGGAACATGTCTGATTCAGACCAATTGATATGGAGGCCAGAGAACGATCCAAAGCTGGAGATCTCACTGAGAATAGGCGTGAGGTTGTCAGAGAGATGGCGTACATAAAGTAAGACTTCTTATAGGAAGGTGACAGACCAGGGGGTTTAGTGTAATGATGAAAAGGAAGGGAGAAATAGGGCAGCCCTGTCTAGTGCCCTGGGTAACTGCAATGGGGGCGGTTAAGGAGTCATTGGTCCTAATTCGAGCTATTGGTTGGCAATATAGTAACAATCATGGCAACGTTCTGCGGCATGGCCAGCTTGTGAAGAGTAACATGGAGAAAAGGCTATTCCAGCGAATCGAAAGACTTCTCGGCATCGAGTAGTGCCACAGCTGCAGGGGTGTTGGGGGAAATTAGAGTGAGGACTTAAGAGACGTGCATAGATTCAGGGAAGTGGAAAGGTGAGGGATAAAACCTGACTTTTCCAGCGAAATGATCTGCTCCATAAGGATAGAAAGCCAATTCGAGAGGAACTTAGCAAAGATCCTGTTGTCAAAGTTCAGAAGTGATAATGGTCAATAAGAGTCACAGCTGTGTAGGTCCTTACCTGTTTTGAGTAACAGGTCGATGACCGCTTCGTGCAGCGCTGGACGTAGAGACCCTGTTGCAAGTGACTCACCGTACATGGCTAGCAGGTGAGGAGCGAGTATGTGTTTGAATTGTTTTTAAAAGGTACTTGTGAAACCATCCAAGCCAGGGGTTTTAGTGATGTCTCGGAACTCAAAGGCATTGATGATGTTGTCACAGGATATGGGTTTGGCAAAGAATTGTTGATGGGCCCTGGGGAGCCATACCATGGTTACCTCTTATAGATCCAAGGCTAGGGATGCAGTGTCTTCAGCGAGCCTAGTGGATGAAGTACAACTGTGTGTAATAATGCGACAAGATGGCCAAGTTGCCTTTGTCATCAGTGACGTGGATGCCATTAGGTAGCAGTAATTTGGAAGATAGGAAGAGCCCCCTGGGCGGCCTTATATTATTATTATCTAGCTAATGTGCGCCCTGGTCACTTGTCCTACCTGTATCGGAGGGCTCTGGGTACTTTCCGAAGAATAGGACCTCACACTCCTGATATTTTGCCAAGAGAGAGGTGCACTGTGTGGGCTGAGGGGTACCAAGTCACTATTCTTTAAGTTTATCAGTTTTATCTTCATGCAAGTTAGACTGGCACAAAGATTGTGCAGAACTCCTGCCTATTTGGATATGAATATGCCTTGAATATAGGCCTTAAAGGCCTCCCATAGTGTGGCCTAGAACGTGAGGGAGTCAATGTTAAATGGAAAGTATTCAACAATCGCTGAGCATAGTTCAGAACGAAAGAGCTTGTCATGTAATGCCATGGCGGAGAACCGCCAATGGCGTTCAAAGCCACTGCCATAGGGTACATGAAGCAACAGCCTTACAGGTGCGTGATCAGAAAGTGTGGTGAGCTAGGTGGGAGGCATCCATTAGCCATAGGGACAGTGGGGCAAAACCAATAATCAATATGAAACCATGTGTCATAAGGTGTAGAGTGATGCATGTAGGCGAGGGCAAAGGTATGGAGCAGGTGCCAGAGGTCACAAAGTAGAAGATGATTTACAGCTCTTGAATGACTTGTACCAATTTGGGTTTGGTAGTCGGGGCCAAGGCAGTGGAGTCTAGGTGTGGATCTTGTAAAAGTTTAAAATCAACCACCCCCCAACAATATGTGATCATACCCCATGTGGCCGATATTTCTGATTAGTGTACAATAAATATGTAATGTACCAACATCTGGGGCATAAATATTGGCCTTTAGCACATGATGCCCTGCCAGGGTCCCCGTAGGCAGGATGTACCTACCGTTATCATCGAGGAGAACTGATGTAGGGTGAAATGGGAGTTTTTTTGTGGATTAGAATAGAGATCCCACAGGAAAAAGTACTGTCACTGGAGAAATAACGACGTGGTCCCCATGTGAATGCGAAGGAGTGGGGTTTACCCGGTAGAAGGTGGGTCTCCTGAAGAAAGGCCACCTTCACATAATTTCTATTAAAATATACTTGTTTACCCTCAAGGCTATCGTTGAGGCTGTGCATGTCGCAAGAGCGAATGTAATGTCTATAAATGGGAGAATATAGTCTAGTGTAGACATTTGGGAATTGTCACAAGGAGTAATAATAGCATGTGTGCACGGAAGACTGCAATGTGGGAAGAAGGAATCGGAGGTCAGCTAAAAACAGAATAAACCCCAAACCCTCATCCCATCACCAATACCAGGGAAAAAGAAGGCCAGCAGCAATTCCCCAACCAGTGCCAACTGGAGACAGGAGGGTCCACAGTCTCAAGGACCTGGTGCCTAAATTTACTGTGGGAGATGATACAGATAAATGGCTTGAGGCCTAGGAGGTTGCCCTAGAGCTGCACAGAGGATGAATGAGGGGGGGTGTAGGGGGAGGGTGGAAACATCTAAAGGCACATTCCCAGTGAAGGGAGATGCACTGTTAGCCCTAATGAAAGGGGACAGGATTAAGTATCCACTCATGAGGCACACACTTACCAGCATATATGGTCTCACGTCTGAAAGGTATAGGCAAAGGTTTAGGGACAGACCGACGTTGCCTCAACAGTCCTGGATTAACTGTGTGGATTACCTTTGTAAGGCACTGGATGGATGTGTGAAGGCAGTGATGTTAAGGATCACCAAGGGCTGCACAACTTATTTGCCAGGGAGCACATGTTCAACAATTGTTTTCCAGAGCTGTGCCAACACCTAGAGAACAGTATTCTCACTGGCACAAGGAAGCTTGTTAAAGAGGCAGTCCACTGGCTCACAACCAAGATGCATAAGAAGGTACCTGGGACTGACCCCAAACGTGGTGCTGGTTTCCTGCAGCAGAGTGATGTAGAGGTCCCGGGAGACACAGATAGGACCTAGAGTTAAGTGGGGAGAAAGGGTTCTCGTGCCCCTTCCTAGAAACAGGGAAAGGGTCTAGTAGGCGTTGGCCAGGGCGCCCCATTTCCAACCCCGTTGTTTTGAGTGTTCCCGTTTAGGACACAAGCAGGGGGTTTCTGTTCTATGAAACCACCCACTAGTGGGAACTCTACAGGGGTGGACAAATTGGCCTTTGGGTGGGAGGGGAGTAGTCCCCAGGAGCAGGTGGTAGAGTATGCCGTAGCCTCCCTTAGTTGGGAGGAAGATTGAGAGGGTAGGCTTGTGATCCCTGAGAGTGTGGAGTTGACACTTCCATAGGATCACTGTGAATGGGATCCCTGTCACTTCTCTGAGGGATATGGGTGCAAGCCACAACATGGTGTTGGAAAGGTTGGTTTTTCCAGAATAGTACACCGGACAGATGTGTAGGGTAACTCAGGGACAGGGGCTGGACTTCTTTTCCATGGCTCTGGTATCCCTGGAATGGGGTGGGGAGGTGACCGAGAAGGAGGTCAAAGGTAGCCTCCACATGTCCACTGACTGCATGCTGGGGAATGAGTTGATACAGTTAGTGGAAGAGCTGAGAGGGGGATGCCGCCCAGGGTGCCTTGCAAGATCAGGATTTTGGGAGTACCACTCCCAAATGGAGGGTGTAGAGGCCCAGATGGAAGGGCAGGGGAAAAAGTCTCACTCACGACCCCTGTTCAGTCTCAGGCTAAAGCCTCTGGCCTGTCCAGCTACCACCCCTGAACTGGTAGGAAGACGGGTGCCTACAGCCGGGAGCTGTTGCCCCCCAGGCTCAGAAACCTCAGAGGTTAAGAACCCTGGATGGCCTGGCTCTTCATAACGAAGGCTGTCAGTGACCACTGTTTGTTGTTGTCCATATCTCCAGATGTTTCCTTGAGTTGGGGACAAAGTCTTATTCAAGGGACAGAATGGGCCATTTCACTTTGTTTGCCATGATGGTACTATCAGCCTAATTGGATGCAAGTTAAGGATATGAGCTGCACAGATAGGGACCACATACAAGGATGAGTGCTCCCCATGGGTCAGTTCCGTGGCTCAAGAGAGTAGACAGACGGATCCAACAGAGTTCAAAGGGGCATAGAACAGGCAAGTGCCTCTGTAATGGGTTACCACTGTTAATGTTCTATCGCTTAAGCAGGAAAGCACATCAATCAATCAATCAATCAATACATTTTATAGCATTGCTGATCACCCATGGCGTCTCAAGGCACTGTCAAAGGGGAGCCGGTCAGCCGAAGAGCCAAGTCTTGAGTTCCTTCTTGAACTGATTCAACAAAGGGGCCTGCCTGGAGTGGCTTGGTAGCGTGTTCCAGGCCTATACTGCGAGCTAGAAGAAGGATCTGCCTCCCACAGTGCTCTTCATGATTCTTGGGGAGGAGGCAAGGGCAAGTTGAGAAAATTGGAGCTGTCTGGCAGGGTAGAGAGAGATAGGCCATTGTTGAGGCAGGCCAGCCCAATTGCAGAGCCTTGTAGGTGCGTGTCAGGAGCTTGAAGGTGATGCGTTTGTTGATGGGGAGGCCAGTGCCGGTCACTAAGGTGGGCAGAGATGTGGAGGGGGATGCCTAGGATAAGTCTGGCTCCTGCATTCTGAATTCTCTGGAGTCTTGCTTGGTGCTGCTTCGTGATTCCGGCATAAAGAGAATTGCTGTAGTCTGGTTTGCTGCTGACGAGTGCGCGAGTGACCATCCTTCTTGCCTCAGTGGGGATCCACTTGAAAATCTTTCAGAGGACGCGAAGGGTGTGGAAGCATGACAATTAGACAGTGTTGACTTGGTGGGGTCATGGACAGAATGGAGTCCAAGATGATGCACAGGTTGCGTGCTCGGTCGGGGGTCAAGGGGCTCTCCAGGCGGCAGCTGGCCACCAGAATTCGTCACAGGCGGAGGGAGTGGGACGCAGGATGAGGATCTCAGTCTTGTCCAAGTTGAGCTTGAGGCAGCTGTTTTTCATCAGTCGGCGACTGCTCTCATTCTGTTGTGGAAGTTGTTCTTGGCTGTTGCTGGTTCATTGGTGAAGGAGCTAATTAGTTGTGTATCGTCGGTGTAGGAGACTCTGTTGAGCTGTGCTGTCTGACGATTTTGGCAAGCAGGGTCATGTAGATACTGAAATGGGCTGGGCTCAGGGAGGAGCCTTGGACTACTCTAAAGCGGGTATCTGTGGGTTCTGAAACTAAAGGCGGGAGTCTGACTCTCTGGATCCTTTTGGTGAGGAAGGAGCGGATCCATTCCAAGGACTTACCACGGATGCCGGCATCATGAAGTCTGGTGCATAGGGTGGTGTGGGATATGGTGTCAAAGGTGGCAGAGAGGTTGAAGAGGATGAGGGCAACCGTATCTTTATGTTCCAGTATGGTATGGATGTCATTGGTGGCTGCAAGGAGGGCGGTTTCGGTGCTGTGGTTGCTCTTGAAGCCGGATTGGCAAGGGTCCACAATGTAATTTGCCTCGAGGAATTCCATGAGCAGCGTGTTGATGGCCTTTCTGGCTACCTTAGCTGGGAAAGGGGAAAGAGAGATGGTTCTGTAGTTTTTCATGTCTCGTGGATCAGTGGTGGGTTTCTTTAGTAGCGGGTTGATCTTGGCGTGCTTCCAGTCATCTGGGAAGGTGGCCCAAACTGTTTTTGCCCTTCACTCCGGTTTCTGAATTCATTTTTGTTGGCTTTAGGACTGTGCACTTCACCAATGGTAACCAGTGCTAAAGTGCTTGTGCACATTTAATTTACGTGTTAGTACCCGAAAACTGGTACTACATGTACTCAGGGCTACTAAATTATATGCTTTCGAGTGGGCCTGCAGCACTTATTGCACCACCCACTTTGTAAGCCCCTTAAAGACATGTCTCAGGCCATTGCAGCCTGTGTGTGCAGTTTTAAACTGACATTTCCATGTGACAAAAAAAACCTATTGCCAGGCTTAAACCTTCCTTTTCATTACATAAAGGTCACCCTAGTGTAAGCCCTAAACATCCCAAAGGGTAGGTGCGTTGTACTTAAAAAATTTGTTTTTTTAACATTTGCAAGGCCTACCTCTCCCATAGGACAACATTGGGGTAGCTTATAACATTTAATACTTGATAACTTTGGTTTGGGAGCAGGCAGGAATGTCACGTTTGGTGCATGAGGATGTGTAATTGACAACCATCTTTTACGGTAAAGTCAGATTTTAAGTCACAATTCTGCAAATGGCTCCTTTTAGTAAGTTGGCTTTTTTTGTCCTAACCATTTGGTGCCTGAAGCCCGTTTCCTGTGTCATTTAACTAGGTGTAGTAGTCTATGGGCATTTGAATATTCCTCCCAGACAGCTACACAATAGAGGGCCTGGGAAGTTGGCAGGATGGATCATCCAAGGCAAGACTGCGGAGGGTGAGGGGCAAATTTGTGCAGCCCTATTTGCACTTCAAAGACGCTGCCTCATCTCACACACAAATAACTTCATATTAGCCTACTGTGACCTCTGCAGGGCACGGTGGCAGGTAATTCCAAGCACCTTAATAGGGGGAAACTCCAGAAGCTTCTCCCATTTCATAGCACCAGGTATAGGACCCTCAGATCCAGTCTTTAGTATACTCCTGGACCTGAAGACACTACAGAAGAAGGGCTTCTCTACTGCTTAAGACCTGTCCTGCTGTCTGAGATGTGAGGCTAGACCTGCACCCTTCATCTCAGGTTGAAATGATTCAAAGTGTCAGCTGAATGACCACCAGTTCTGAGCTAGGGAGTGCCCAACAAGCTCCAGAAGCCTCTCTGCAACTGCCCAGCTGACCTGCTGTACTGGACCTGCAACTGAACCTGCCTGCGCCCTGCTTGCCTCTGCTCAATCAATCAAAGACTTAATGAGCGCGGCTTATCACCCGTGGGGTCTCAAGGCGCTGTTGCGGTGTGCTCCTCATTCAAACAGCCAGGTCTTGAATTCTTTCCTGAACTGCTTCAATGAGGTGGCCTATCTGAGGTTGAGAGGGAGCGTGTTCCACATCCGGGTTGCGAGGTAAGAGAAGGATCTGCCCCCGGCTGTACTCTTCCTGACTCTGGAGATGAGGGCGAGTTGGTAGGATCGTAGCTGTCTGGTGGGGGTGTGGAAGGCCAGGTGGTGGGTGAAGTAGTTCAAAACACAAGGAGGGGGAAAGGGAGAATTGGGCGGTCCAGTGTACGTTCTCCCAATAATATGCAAATATAAAGTGGTACACTGTTCCGAATAAGAGAAAAGAAAAGGAGTCCTGAATTTCAGGAGCAATGGTCCTCACACACCTTAGTTGGTGTCATGCTTCATCATCGGACAGCTCCTCGTCAGACCGGCGCTGCAATGTCTGACGGGCACCCCCCGAAGGGGGGCTCTTTGCCGGAGATCTTTTTATATATTCGATGATGCCGTGGGACCTAATATGGATCCGAGAAAAGGGCAGATCCACAAGAGAGAGAAAGATAAGGATAAAACTGGCTCAAATCCCTCACTCAATGATTTATTGCTTGCTATTGGGAAATGGTCAAGATTAAAAAAAATGTAGGGAGTGGAAACAGAGGTAATGCTCGGACACTCACACAAAACATTTAAGAAAAGAGGATGGTGGAAATAATCCACTCCTCATTAGTATTAGATCTCCGGCAAAGAGCCCCCCTTCGGGGGGTGCCCGTCAGACATTGCAGCGCCGGTCTGACGAGGAGCTGTCCGATGATGAAGCATGACACCAACTAAGGTGTGTGAGGACCATTGCTCCTGAAATTCAGGACTCCTTTTCTTTTCTCTTATTCGGAACGGTGGGTGAAGTAGGCCAGTCCTATGGTGTGCAGTGCCTTGTAGGTGTGTGTCAGTAGCTTGGCTGCTGCGTTCTGGATTCTTTGAAGTCATGTTTGAAGTTTCTTTGTATTGTCGGCATAGAGTGCATTGCTGTAGTCCAGTTTGCTGCTGACAAGTGTGTGGGTGACTGTTCTTCATGTCTCAGTAGGGATCCACTGGAAAATCTTTTGAAGGAGGCCAGGGTGTGGAAGCATGACAATGAGACGGTGTTGACTTGACCGGCCATGATAAGCGTGGAGTCCATGATGATGCCCAGCGTGCATGGTTGGTGGGAATGGGGGTGTTTCCTTGGGCGGTTGGCCACCAGGAGTCGTTCCAGGCAGAGGGGGTGGAGCCAAGCACGAGGAGCTCGGTCTTGTCTGAGTTGAGTTTGAGGCAGCTGGCTTCCATCCTAGTGGCCAGTGCTCTCATTCCATTGTGGAGATTTCTCTTGCCTGTCGATAGATTGTCAGTCAAGGATGGGATCAGTCGTGTATTTTCAGAGTAGGAGATGTTTAGGCTGTGTTGTCTGACAATTTCAGCGGTTAGGACCACACAGATGTTGAAGGGTGGCGGGCTTAGAAAGGATCCCTGGGATACACCGCAGAATGTTTCTTTGGGTGACAAGATGAACAGCGGCGAGTCTGACACTGTGGGTTCTTCCGGTGAGGGAAGATCAGATTCACTCCAATGTTTTAACGCCGATGCGGCATCATGGAGGGAGTTCCTGATCCCTAAAAGGTGCCTCCCAGGTCCTGGACTCTTGCTGTGGTATCTATTGAGCTCCTTCTACAAGAAAAAGGTCTCTTTTCGTCCGTGAAGGAGTCTGTTTGCAGTAATATCTTGCTTCCCACATCTACCACCAACACAAAGCTCCAGTGAACCCAACTCTTCTAACTACAGAGACTGCTAGTGACAACAGGCAACGTGAGATCTGTATTTGCGCTACAGCATGCACAGTCCTTGGTGATTGCCAACACAAAGCTCCAGCAACGAGCGTCAGCGACACCCAGCAGGACCTTTGTGCTACAGCAACGACAGTCTGTGATGCCCTGCCTGCTCTTTTTACTACAACGATGACCATCCAGGATGCTCTCCCTGCCCTTTACAGCCACCTCCATCAAGAAATGGACTTTTCCTACTGGACTTTGAGAATCTAACGTTTTTAGTGGGACTGGGTCTCTGTATCCTACCTGAGCACCATTGCGGTCAGTCTGACTTGTAACTTTCACCTGGTCTCACAAGACGAGGCAACCGTCAGTTTCGCTTTGTACGTTTAGGTGCTGTACTTACCTTAAACCTTTGAAATTGTACATCTCTGGTTCTACTGACTGGATTTTTATGGTTTTGATGGCAATTTATAAATAAATAATCTATATTTCTAAATTGGTGTGGGATTCTTCTTGGTTGTCAGCTAATTATGTATAAATGCTGTATAAATACTTTACACACTGCCTCTAAGTTAAGCCTCACTGCCTTTGTGCCAAGCTACCAAAGTTTTAAGCACAGGTTAATTTACTGACTTAAGTTTCACCCAGACATGGACTGTGGCTGTTGCTAGGGAAGGAAGAGCTCACACCCATGTTAAATTTCTCACATTTTTTTGTTTAATTCAATGCATATCTGGAAGTGTTTTTATGGGTTGTTACCTGCCACAAGGCAAGGTAACAGGTCTCTCTTCCATGTATTTGTCCCTATCCAATAACTGGCACCATTGTCTGCTACCTGAAAATGCAGCAAATTGGAGGGTCCACCCTTATAGTCCCTTTACCACAACTATTTTTCTAATTTATGCATACTTGAATAAGCTTTAATTCAGCGTATGAGCACTCAGTACTGATTACAGATGGTACTCTTACCAATGTTGACCTCGCTGTACTTTATTCAGAACACAGATGAATATCAACACCAGTGATTATGTATGCATTCATGCGTGTCGCATGGCTTGTACCCGCCATTTTCACTAGACTAATTAGAATTACATTCATTTTTAGTCATTTAGTGACCAATCCAATTAAGCTTAAAGGTCCTTCTCCTGCATATCTTGGTATCTACTTTCCAGTATCCAGTTGCACAACAGTAGTGCTTATCTATTGCATTTACTTAATACCTACCCCATTACCTCTAAGCTTCCACTGTTCCTCCTCCTACAGATACAGTTTTTCATCCTTGATAACAGCTGACAAAAGTTGCTATTTATTTTTTACTCGTTTCATTACCTCTTGACCTTTCCACTTTCTTGACCACCTATTTTCTGTCTTATAAATATGAGTGTTCCAAACTGAATTTAGTCCTGATAATGACCATTAACTTAAGTGGTCAAAACGCCATTGACTTGCATACATCTAGACTCTTACCATGTTTTCCAGCACACACTGTTCAGTCATGAGTGAGTTGTTCACATGCATCCAAACCTGCCAATTCTTCACAATTCCTACACTGTATGACCACCCTTTACTTTTTGAGCACTCTAATGTCATTAACTTAATGTTGCGGTTTAATTAAATATATGTCTAACATAAAAGTATTGGTTGGCAGCTAGTTTATGGTATTTAACTTATTTTGGATGGGTCACACATCCATAGACTTGGCAATAATATTAGAGTAAGCCCACAGTGAACCACTTTTTTGTTGCTACTTACACTTGTTTCCTGATTGTCATACCAGGTAAACCTTCTGTTCTTTGAGGCTAAGAGAATACCTTAGGTAAAAAAGTTACACAAGATACCAACATGAGATTGGATTGAGTAGAAAATGCCTCAAACTATTCTCCCACAGGCAACAAATTTATGAAACAGCTGAATGAGAAATTGAGAAATTCTGTAAATTGCAAGTAAAGGGAAATTAGGCAATTTGGGGAAATTTCTCATACGTCTAGGTCTAATGTGCAAGGCACATGTTCCCATTTATTCTTTTGGTGGCTGACTGTCATCTCCAAATATGCATGGGGTGGGTAAATATGATAAGGAACACTGGCTACTGAACTGGCGATAGAGTGAAGATGGTTTAAACATCATTGAAAAACGCATTCATTTCAAGGATAATGCCTTCACAGCCTTCATTCTGACTATCTAAATGACCTTCTTTACATTCTTTAGAAGGATTACACATTACTGTTTGCTTATAGCCAGCAGGTGAGTGAAGCAGCCATGCTAAATGCAAACCATTTCCAGGTAGTTTTTAATTCTGTTTAGGAAATAAGGATAACCTCTAGTAATCATTAACATGTGGAAGGATCGTGGAAATGCAGAGTATGCTCGCTAATGCTGGCATCACCACTTCCGAAGAGAGGTGATAACAATGTGATAACAATGTCCACGTCAATTTTATCAGGAAACCTCATGTACTTAGACCTCCTAGATTACTTAACCAAATCTTTGCCTTGGGCATTTATCAGGTCTTCAAAAGGTGCAGGTTGCGTTTCATGCCCTGAGGTATGACATGTGGCTTTTCCTCTTTCACCTCTGCATCCAGAAATGAGAGCCAAGCCTTTTCATGTATTCCCATATTAAATTTGACAAAACATTGGTGTCTGACGTAATACAACAATTCCTCTCAGTGCTGTCGTCTTTCTGCTGATACAGACAACTCATCTCCTTTGAAGGAGGTTGAAAGATAGAATTGAAAAACCAAACTCAAGCCCAACAAATCCATTTCCTTAGTGTTAAGTGATTACTCAGTTGGAGCATTTATCCTCTGTTGTGATCAGGATCAAATAGCAAATTTAATAACCCTGGCTAACACGAGTTTGAAGGCTGCTCATTTAGCCTCTTACAATTGTGATATGTTGTGAAAATGCCTCATGGATTTTTGTATCTTTGGTGGTACTCCTCATGAATGTATTTCTTGGCACTGCAGCGTCTAATTTTTTATCCAAGTGGTTAAAAGGAGCTGATCAATGGTGACCCTAGAACACCTTGAATTTATTACCATACACTTATTTGTGAAAAATAAAAACACAGATGATTTGCTATGATTTCTATATTTAGCAATTTCTTTTGGGGGGCGTACACAGTTGACAGCCCCATTGGAGAAAGTGCCTCTGCTCATCTTCAAACAACACTACAACCTCTAAACAACAAGGGCTGGCATGCAGCCCTAGTTTATAGGGTTGAAATGGGCAACGGCTTTCTCTTTTTGGAAGGGTGGGAAAACCCTGCCAACTACAACAGGACATTTAGTGTGGCACTTTAGCAGGTCAGACAGAGTCTAGGTTCACGATAACCACTCACTACGTTAATCGTGCAAATCAACCTTCTGACCTTGCAACTTCATATTTGAGTAAATATCTAATTCGGATTGATAATGTTCCCAGAGGCCAAACAATATACCAGAAGAACTACAAGCATCACACATTTTCAATTTTTATCATGCAAGGCGAGGACTACTTTCATTTTCAGTACTTACTTTAAGTAGTAACCTTTGCAAAATGTAAAATGTTTGGAAGCGTGTGAAACAGTCTACACTTCCAGCTATCAAAGGCAGGAACACCAAATGCTACAAAGGACCAACATTTTGATATGCTGATGCAAAGAAAATACTAATCTGAGTCAGCCAGAACCCTTATCTTCGTTCACTGAGTGATGGTGGCAATGTGCAACAGGAAAGAAGAGCTAAACTATCTGCGCATGGCAGATCTTCTCTGCTCCTTGAAAATAATGCACAAATCAGGGACCCTCCAGTATTGCTGTTCCCCATGGTTATCAGATATAGTCAAGGCTAGACTTGGTCTCATCTAAGCACTGCAAGGCGTAAAGTAACTGACACAGACACGAAAAACCACAGTGTCTATGGAGTCATCAACTGCAGAATAGAAAGCTCTTACTATCTGCCCACCAATAACTAGGTGCATTTTGTGAAGTGCTTATCTTAATGATTTGAGGCACCAAGCAGACTAATAAATGTTGGTCTAGAGGTGTGAAAGTCCACAGGGATTTATATCACACCAATAAATTAAAATTACATTGAGTAGAAGAAGCTGTACACGTTGTGATTTTTAACCTTTGTCTAGTACTTGCTAGGTTTCTTTATAACTTTATAATCATTTCTGCAAAAAAGTTTCAGACTCTACTTCTAAGGACCTTACCCCTATATAATTGGAGATAAAATACTGGTTACCGATTTGCTGTTTTTATGACCACACAGGTGAAATTATTTTTCAATGTGCTGAAAACATTTCACGTGCCCACCCATTCTCCCAAAAAAGTCTTGTTAGAAATGGGGTCTTTGGTTGGCAGTCAGGTGACCCAGTGTCCAAGCAAGGACCCTCACTCAACTGAGGGTGCTTCTCCTTTACCCTGAGTAAACACCCACTCACCCCCTTGGTAGCTTGGCATGAGCAGGCAGGCTTAACTTCAGAAGCAAGGTGTAAAGTACTTGTACCAACCTACACAGTAACCCAGTGAAAACACTACAAAATGACAACACAGGTTTAGAAAAATAGGCAATATTTATCTAAACAAAACAAGACCAAAATAACAAAAATCCAACAAACACAAGTCAAGTTATGAATTTTCAAAATAATAGTCTCTTAATTTAAGAAAATGGTGACAATGCTGTTATTTCCAAAAAGTACCTATCTAGCGTCAAAATAAAGCTGCACGGGCGAGTGTGCGTCGAAAAAGGCCAGCTCCGTCGATCCGGACCGGTACCTCAGGTCTGGACCGGCTTTGCATTGATTTTCCGTGCCCAGTGATGTTGCATCAAAATCCGGTTGCACGGTGTCAGGAAACTGCGTCGGCTGGGGGCTTGTGTCGTTAACAGCAGCTGCTTCGGGTGTTGCACTCAGTTTCTCCAGCCGCGTTGCGTCAATCTTCCAGCCACAATGCAGGTGGAGCATCGATTTTATCCACGAGGCCCGCAGTGCGTCATTTTTTCAGCTGCGAGGCGGGTGGTGCGTCGAAAGTTTCCCTGCACCGCAGTTTTTGCGTGAATTTGTCCTTTTCCACCAGCTGCACCTTTCAAGGGCCCAGAGACAGGTTAGGGCACCACCTGGCAGGCAGGATTCTCAGCAGAAAGCCCAAGTGCTGGCAGGGAGAAGTCCTTGTTGTCCCTGAGACTTCAACAACAGGAGGCCAGTTTCAAGCCCTTGGAGATTCTTCACCAGTGGGAAGTCAAACAAAAGTAAGTCTTTGTCCTCTTTCAGGTAGAAGCAGCTCCTGCAGGTCAACCCAGCAAAGCACAGTCACAGGCAAAGGCCAACAGTGCTCCTCCAGCTTCTCCAGCTCTTCTCCTTGCAGAGGTTACTCTTGGTTCCGGACGTAATCTGATTTTCAGGGGTTTTGGGTGCCCCTTTTTGCCTTTAAAGTAGGCCTACTTCAAAGAGAAGTCTGTGTTGTTTTCAAGATCCTGCCTTGCCCAGGCCAGGCCAGGCCCCAGACACACATCAGTTAACCTATGAGAGAGATAGGCCTTGCAACGGTGAAAAATGAATTAGGCAGTATTTCACTGTCAGGACATGTAAAACACAAGTACATGTCCCACATTTAACATGCACTACACCCTGCCCATGGGGCTACCTAGATCCTACCTTAGGGGTGCCTTACATGTATAAAAAGGGAAGATTTAGGCCTGGAAAGTGGGTACACTTGCCAAGTCGAATTGGCAGTTTCAAACTGCACTCACAGACACTGCAATGGCAGGTCTGAGCCATGTTTACAGGGCTACTAATGTGGGTGGCACAAAATGTGCTGCAGGCCCACTAGTAGCATTTGATTTACAGGCCTTGGGCACTTCTAGCACACTTTACTAGGGACTTACTAGTAAACCAAATATGCCAATCATGGATAAGCCAATGTTCCACAGGGAACACTTACGCCTTGGCACTGGTCAACAGTGGTAAAGTGTACAGAGCAACCAAAACAGCAAAAACAGAGTCCAGTACACAGAAGCAACCTGTAAGTAGAGACAAAATGTTAGGGGAGACCATGCAAATGATGTCGAGTCAAAAACTTATCTTCTACCCTAGCCAAAAAAAGTGAACTTTGTAAGTTGAGAAAGAAGAACCTGCAATTCCAGTCATGGAAGTGATAATCTTGGCATCGATAAGAATGCAGTATCGTGTTATACCCACTTTCAGAGAAAAGGACGAATTGAAAGATGCACCCCAAGTCCTCAGGAACAGAAAGGACCCTTCTAGGAACTAGATAATACGGAAGAGGCGAGCTAGTGATAGAGCTTAAAATTTAGCGATATCCCTTGTGTCTTGAAAGTTATCAGGACGTGACATTTTAAGTTTCTGAAAGAAAAATAGTGAAAAACTACAAAGCAACCTGCACCGACGCAATTCAAATGTACAATTACTTGTATTTCAGAGTTCAATTTAGTTGCCTTTTAAATTAAATCACGTTAGAGAGCTAAAGCTAAAGTTAAAATGTAATTTAGACTCTAGACTAACAGTACATATACAAACGATTTTGCATTTTTAGTGATCAGTACAATATTGATTATAAAACTGTGCATGCTAGAGAACTGCATTTCCCTATTGTACCTAATAAAATGCAGTAACAAAGCTTCCTATTTTGAAATTAAATGCATTATTCATATTGATGAAATGTTATTAATGGGTTTTATATTTTTGCATATAACATGTGTTTTACTAACACATTAATAAAATGTGTTTTATATTTTCTCTTGCATTCGCATGAATGAGGCCCGTTGAAGCTTGGAATTTGAGATTGTGTTTTAAATACTGATTTACTTCTTAACGTGAACTTTCTTCTAGGTTATGCTCTCATGAGAAGCTTTGCTAGTTGATAATAGATTCTGATTAAGAATAGAGAGAATGTAGTATAGTGTCTTTGAAAGAAGAACAGTGTGAAACATGGACTGGTTTTGTATACAATTGTTTCAAATGTGTATGGAGTCACACGGATGAAAGATGTTCCCATGACAGACCTGGGAAGAAATTAGACTGTTTCAATTTGGAGTCATACGATTAATTCCCATTGGATGATGCCCATTCAACGTGACATCAACTGATACCTTTCACGAATCAAAATGGTTTGTGCATTTTAAAATACTGATGGACATGTGAATTTTGAGCAGTCCTGACCTATATTGGGCAGTTCCTAGCAGCTTACAGAAAACTCCTGATGCTTGCAGAAGCTTGCTGATCCGGATGCATTTGCTGATGAAGATTACCTGAATGCTGTACCTTTGAAGAGGTATATTCCTCTCAACCACTGCCCTTTCCAAATGTCCTGATTTAGAAATTCTTGTGTTCTCCCCATCCAGAAGACTCTTGACCAAGCTTCTGAGATGCTGACGCTTTCCCTTATCTTGTGCCAAACTTAGTGACCCGCAGACCAAGATTATCTTTTTTTAAATTATTTTTGTCTTTTGTGTGCTTTATGTCTTTTTGACTGCATATGTTTCTCCCCACACATGTATTTTCGTGATTTGGTTAGTTGTAGGTTTGACCTGTGCCCAGCTAAAGATTATTGACTCTGCTAATTTGAACTGATCTTCTGAGCAATGTATTATCTCAGTGTCTCATATTTTTATTGATGCTACGCATTATTCTTCTTGAATGCTTAGTTTTATTAATGTTAGTTTGCCTGAATCTATTTCGACCCCTTGGAGATTACGTATCTTTATAACTTGGTTTTGCACATTGTCTACATGGCTTTGAGCTTGTGTTCGTAATGAACCCTTTCGACTTTATTTCCTGAATTAAGTTTTCCTTTTGTGTCCACATTGGTCATGGTGTTTAAATTGAGTTGGTTTTGAAATTCTGTTGAAGGTTCTACCACACTACTTATTGGGTCAAAAGGTCAGTCAAACTCTGTGAGTATTTGATTCCTGTGAAGGACAAAATGCTACAACACTAATAATGAGAAGACTTAACACCGCCTCTTGTTTTATGCACTACTAACCACAGGCATACTTCGGAAGTGAGAATTCTCCAACCAGTAAGGAAAATACAGATAATGAGAAAGCAATTTGGGGGGCTATAAAATACTTTGCTAGGGTACATTTCTAGGAACATCAAGTAGAGGAAGCAAAAAAACATGTCAGTACAGAGAAATTACATATGCACTTTTAGCTTCACAAAACCCCTAGAGGTTCCCAAAGAAAGTTGTCTATAGGGGAGGGGGATTTGAAGATACTAAGAACCAAGGAATGCATCGGACATTGCTTCAAAAGAGCCACTTTTTTCTCTCCCTCATAAATACACTATGTGCACATTTGTTTACTACCTGCCTAAGCCCAATGCCAGTGACAAATCACTTATCACAGACTACCACTTGGCAAACCAAATGTGATACCCGAACAAGACCCTCTCGGGCAATTTCATTATTGACTTGGGCAATGATAACCTGTTCATGTTCAGCTACCTCAAATCTCTCTGTACAGTTAAATGTCATGTTATGCATCATAACTCAATCAAACTGACCCACAGCTAAAGATCAACCACTGATTTTTCCAACCTAATGACACACAGATGCCACACTCTCACTGAGATTAACCAGTCAGACAATCTATATTCCAACTAAACATCCAACTCTCGCAATTCCATCACACCATCCACCCAAAATAAAAATCCTCCCCAAAGATTTTCACTCACTAAGTACCCTATTGTCTTTCTGCTGGATGAGCACATTTCACAGAAAGTATACCTTAGCCTGCAATGAAAAAAGCTCCACTTCATGATAAACAGACATACGACCGTAGCTTCGGCAGTGAACAGTTGTGCTCCCTTTACGCTAACAACAACTGCAGCCGAAACCTAGTCAGTCTAGTTCTCAAGCAATCTCTAGATAAAAAGGGTTCAAGAAACTAGAAAACACCTGGTGTTAATCCAATCATCAATTTTATGGAAAGATTGGAGGCTAGCACTACCTCTTTTCTGACAACTCTGTAGTGTAGGAGGCTGGACTGGCTTGTAGTGAGTACCAAGGGGTATTTGCACCTTGCACCAGGCCCAGTTATCCCTTATTAGTGTATAGGGTGTCTAGCAGCTTAGGCTGATAGATAATGGTAGCTTAGCAGAGCAGCTTAGGCTGAACTAGCAGACGTGTGAAGCTACTACAGTACCACTTAGTGTCATATGCACAATATCATAAGAAAACACAATACACAGTTATACTAAAAATAAAGGTACTTTATTTTTATGACAATATGCCAAAGTATCTCAGAGTGTACCCTCAGTGAGAGGATAGGAAATATACACAAGATATATATACACAATACCAAAAATATGCAGTATAGTCTTAGAAAACAGTGCAAACAATGTATAGTTACAATAGGATGCAATGGGGACACATAGGGATAGGGGCAACACAAACCATATACTCCAAAAGTGGAATGCGAACCACGAATGGACCCCAAACCTATGTGACCTTGTAGAGGGTCGCTGGGACTATTAGAAAATAGTGAGAGTTAGAAAAATAACCCTCCCCAAGACCCTGAAAAGTGAGTGCAAAGTGCACTAAAGTTCCCCTAAGGACAAAGAAGTCGTGTTAGAGGAATAATGCAGGAAAGACACAAACCAACAATGCAACAACGATGGATTTCCAATCTAGGGTACCTGTGGAACAAGGGGACCAAGTCCAAAAGTCACAAGCAAGTCTGAGATGGGCATATGCCCAGGAAATGCCAGCTGTGGGTGCAAAGAAGCTTCTACTGGACAGAAGAAGCTGAGGTTTCTGCAGGAACGAAAAGGGCTAGAGACTTCCCCTTTGGTGGACGGATCCCTCTCGCCGTGGAGAGTCGTGCAAAAGTGTTTTCCTGCCAAAAGAATGCCAACAAGCCTTGCTAGCTGCAAATCGTGAGGTTAGCGTTTTTGGACGCTGCTGTGGCCCAGGAAGGACCAGGATGTCGCAAATTGCGTCAGGAGAGAGAGGGGACGTCGAGCAAGACAAGGAGCCCTCTCAGCAGCAGGTAGCACCCGGAGAAGTGGCAGAAACAGGCACTACGAGGATGCGTGAAACGGTGCTCACCCGAAGTCGCACAAAGAAGTCCCACGTCGCCGGAGAACAACTTAGGAGGTCGTGCAATGCAGGTTAGAGTGCCGTGGACCCAGGCTGGACTGTGCACAAAGGATTTCCGCCAGAAGTGCACGGAGGCCGGAGTAGCTGCAAAAGTCGCGGTTCCCAGCAATGCAGTTTAGCGAGGTGAGGCAAGGACTTACCTCCACCAAACTTGGACTGAAGAGTCACTGGACTGTGGGGGTCACTTGGACAGAGTTGCTGGATTCGAGGGACCTCGCTCGTCGTGCTGAGAGGAGACCCAAGGGACCAGTAATGCAGCTTTTTGGTGCCTGCGGTTGCAGGGGGAAGATTCCGTCGACCCACGGGAGATTTCTTCGGAGCTTCTAGTGCAGAGAGGAGGCAGACTACCCCCACAGCATGCACCACCAGGAAAACAGTCGAGAAGGCGGCAGGATCAGCGTTACAGAGTTGCAGTAGTCGTCTTTACTACTATGCTGCAGGTTTGCAGGCTTCCCGCGCGGTCAGCAGTCGATTCCTTGGCAGAAGGTGAAGAGAGAGATGCAGAGGAACTCGGATGAGCTATTGCATTCGTTATCTAAAGTTTCCCCAGAGACAGAGACCCTAAATAGCCAGAAAAGAGGGTTTGGCTACCTAGGAGAGAGGATAGACTAGCAACACCTGAAGGAGCCTATCAGAAGGAGTCTCTGACGTCACCTGGTGGCACTGGCCACTCAGAGCAGTCCAGTGTGCCAGCAGCACCTCTGTTTCCAAGATGGCAGAGGTCTGGAGCACACTGGAGGAGCTCTGGACACCTCCCAGGGGAGGTGCAGGTCAGGGGAGTGGTCACTCCCCTTTCTTTTGTCCAGTTTCGCGCCAGAGCAGGGCTAAGGGGTCCCCTGAACCGGTGTAGACTGGCTTATGCAGAATTGGGCACATCTGTGCCCAAGAAAGCATTTCCAGAGGCTGGGGGAGGCTACTCCTCCCCTGCCTTCACACCATTTTCCAAAGGGAGAGGGTGTAACACCCTCTCTCAGAGGAAGTCCTTTGTTCTGCCATCCTGGGCCAGGCCTGGCTGGACCCCAGGAGGGCAGATGCCTGTCTGAGGGGTTGGCAGCAGCAGCAGCTGCAGTGAAACCCCAGGAAAGGCAGTTTGGCAGTACCAGGGTCTGTGCTACAGACCACTGGGATCATGGGATTGTGCCAACTATGCCAGGGTGGTATAGAGGGGGCAATTCCATGATCATAGACATGTTACATGGCCATATTCTGAGTTACCATTGTGAAGCTACATATAGGTAGTGACCTATATGTAGTGCACGCTTGTAATGGTGTCCCCGCACTCACAAAGTCCGGGGAATTGGCCCTGAACAATGTGGGGGCACCTTGGCTAGTGCCAGGGTGCCCTCACACTAAGTAACTTTGCACCTAACCTTTACCAGGTAAAGGTTAGACATATAGGTGACTTATAAGTTACTTAAGTGCAGTGTAAAATGGCTGTGAAATAACGTGGACGTTATTTCACTCAGGATGCAGTGGCAGGCCTGTGTAAGATTTGTCAGAGCTCCCTATGGGTGGCAAAAGAAATGCTGCAGCCCATAGGGATCTCCTGGAACCCCAATACCCTGGGTACCTCAGTACCATATACTAGGGAATTATAAGGGTGTTCCAGTAAGCCAATGTAAATTGGTAAAATTGGTCACTAGCCTGTTAGTGACAATTTGGAAAGAAATGAGAGAGCATAACCACTGAGGTTCTGATTAGCAGAGCCTCAGTGAGACAGTCACTACACAGGTAACACATTCAGGCACACTTATGAGCACTGGGGCCCTGGTGAATAGGGTCCCAGTGACACATACAACTAAAACAACATATATACAGTGAAAAATGGGGGTAACATGCCAGGTAAGATGGTACTTTCCTACACAACCCCCCCCCCGCCCCCCAAACGAAGGACAATAAGACTAGCCATGACCTGATGAGTCTTCATTGTCTAAGTGGAAATATCTGGAGAGTCCATCTGCATTGGAGTGGCTACTCCCAGGTCTATGTTCCACTGTATAGTCCATTCCCTGTAGGGATATGGACCACCTCAACAATTTAGGATTTTCACCTTTCATTTGTTTTAGCCAAAGTAGAGGTTTGTGGTCTGTCTGAACAATGAAGTGAGTGCCAAACAGGTATGGCCTCAACTTCTTCAGAGCCCAGACCACAGCAAAGGCCTCCCTCTCTATGGCAGACCAACGCTTTTCTCTAGGGGTCAACCTTCTACTAATAAAAGCAACAGGTTGATCCTGGCCCTCAGAATTAAGTTATGATAGGACTGCCCCTACTCCTAATTCAGATGCATCAGTTTGGACATAGAATGTTTTAGAGTAACAAGGGCTTTTCAGGACAGGTGCAGAGCACATGGCCTGCTTCAGCTCCTCAAAAGCTTTCTGACAGTTTGCTGTCCATAATACCTTTTTAGGCATTTTCTTGGATGTGAGGTCATTAAGAGGGGCTGCAATGGAGCCATAGTTCTTAATGAACCTCCTGTAATACCCAGTGAGGCCTAGGAAGGCTCTCACCCGAGTCTGAGTGGTAGGGGGAACCCAATCAATTGTTTGGATTTTCCCCTGAAGTGGTGCAATCTGTTCCCCACCAACAAGGTGTCCCAGATAAACCACCTTACCCTGCCCTATCTGGCACTTTGAAGCCTTGATAGTGAGGCCTGCCTTCTGCAGGGCCTCCAAAACTTTCCATAGGTGGACCAGGTGATCATCCTAGCTGGAGCTAAAGACAGCTATATCGTCTAAATATGCTGCACTGAAAGCTTCCAGCCCTTGCAGGACTGTGTTCACCAACCTCTGAAAAGTGGCAGGTGCATTTTTCAAACCAAAAGGCATTACTGTAAATTGGTAATGTCCTCCAATGGTTGAAAATGCAGTTTTAGGTTTAGCATCTTCTGACAATTTGATCTGCCAATACCCTGCAGTCAAATCAAAAGTGCTTAGATACTTGGCAGATGCCAGTGTATCTATGAGCTCATCTGCCCTGGGTATAGGGTGAGCATCAGTTTTGGTTACCAGGTTGAGACCTCTATAGTCTACACAAAACCGCATTTCCTTCTTTCCATCTTTGGAATGGGGTTTTGGTACAAGTACCACAGGAGAAGCCCATGGACTTTCAGAGTGCTCAACCACTCCTAGTTCTAACATTTTCTGCACCTCTTGCTTTATGCAGTCCCTGACATGGTCAGGCTGCCTATAGATCTTACTTTTGACAGGTAAACTGTCTCCAGTATCTATAGTGTGCTCACACCAAGAAGTGGTACCTGGTACAGTAGAGAAGAGTTCAGAGAATTGATCTAGGAGATTTATGCAATGGTCTTTCTGCTCAGCAGTAAGACAATCAGCCAAAACTACACCTTCCACAAGAGCATCTTGTTCTGTGGAAGAGAAGAGATCAGGTAGAGGATCACTGTCTTCTTCCTGTCCCTCATCAGTTGCCATGAGCAGGGTGAGATCAGCCCTGTCATAGTAGGGTTTCAGGCGGTTTACATGGAGTACCCTAAGGGGACTCCTTGCAGTGCCTAAGTCAACTAAATAGGTGACTTCACCCTTTTTCTCAACAATTGTGTGGGGACCACTCCATTTATCTTGGAGTGCTCTTGGGGCCACAGGCTCCAAGACCCACACTTTCTGCCCTGGTTGGTACTGAACCAAAACAGCCTTCTGATCATGCCATTACTTCTGGAGCTCCTGGCTGGCCTGAAGGTTTTTGCTGGCCTTTTTCATGTACTCAGCCATCCTTGATCTGAGGCCAAGTACATAATCCACAATATCCTGTTTAGGAGCTTTTAAAGGTTGTTCCCAACCCTCCTTTACAAGTGTGAGTGGACCCCTAACAGGGTGTCCAAAAAGAAGTTCAAAGGGGCTGAAGCCCACTCCTTTCTGGGGTACCTCCCTGTAGGCAAAAAGGAGGCATGGTAGAAGGATATCCCATCTCCTGCGGAGTTTTTCAGGGAGACCCATAATCATGCCTTTGAGAGTTTTATTAAATCTCTCCACCAGTCCATTTGTTTGTGGATGATAGGGTGTTGTGAACTTGTAAGTTACACCACACTCCTTCCACATGGCCTTTAAGTATGAAATTGCTTCCCCTGTCTGATACTACTTCCTTTGGGAAACCCACCCTGGAAAATATTCCCAGGAGGGCCTTTGCCACTGCAGGTGCTGTAGTGGTCCTTAAAGGAATAGCTTCAGGATATCTTGTGGCATGGTCCACTACCACCAAGATAAACCTATTGCCTGAAGCAGTAGGAGGGCCAAGGGGGCCCACTATGTCAACCCCTACCCTTTCAAAGGGAACCCCAACCACAGGCAGTGGGATAAGGGGTGCCTTTGGGGTGCCACCTGTCTTGCCACTGGCTTGACAGGTTTCACAGGACTTACAAAATTCCTTTGTGTCCTCAGACATCCTAGGCCAATGAAACAAGGGGACAAGTCTGTCCCAAGTTTTCATTTGTCCCAGGTGTCCAGCTAGGGGAATGTCGTGGGCTAGAGTTAGGAGGAACTTTCTGTACTCCTGAGGAATCACTAATCTCCTGGCAACTCCAGGTTTAGGATCCCTATGCTCAGTGTACAAGAGGTTGTCCTCCCAGTAAACTCTGTGAGAGTCACTGACATCCCCATTAGCCTGTTTGACAGCTTGCTGTCTTAGACCCTCTAGTGTGGGACAGGTTTGCTGTGCCACACTCAGCTCCTCCCTGGCAGGCCCCCCTTCACCCAAAAGCTCAGCAGTGTCTGCTTCAAGCTCCTCTGGTGTAGGTTCTGCACAGGGAGGGAATTCTTCTTCCTCTGAAGTTGAATCCACTGTAGAGGGAGGGATAGTAGGAAGTGGTTTGCTTCTACTAGCCCTAGCTTTAGGGAGCACTTGTTCCATTGTTCCAGGATCCAAGCTTCCCTGTCCTTTTTGCTTTTTGGCCTGAGCCCTGGTTAAAGCAAAAATATGCCCTGGGATGCCCAGCATTGCTGCATGGGCCTCCAACTCCACATCTGACCAAGCTGATGTCTCCAAATCATTTCCTAGTAGACAGTCTACAGGTAAATCTGTGGCTACCACAACTTTCTTTGGACCAGTAACCCCCCCCCCCCCCCCCCCCTCCCAGTTGAGATTAACAACAGCCATGGGGTGGCTAAGTGTGTTGTTGTGAGCATCGGTTACTTGGTACTGGTGACCAAGTAGGTGTTGTTCAGGGTGGACCAGTTTCTCTATGACCATAGTCACACTGGCTCCAGTGTCCCTGTAGGCCTGAACCTCAACACCATTTATTAGGGGTAGCTGCTTGTACTTATCCATATTAAGGGGACAAGCAACTAAGGTGGCTAAATCAATAGCCCCCTCAGAGACTAACACAGCCTCTGTGGCCTCCCTAACAAGGCCAACCCCAACTAAGTTACCAATAGTGAGCCCAGCTACTCCCTTGGATTGGCTATTAGTAGGTTTGCTCCCACCACCACTGCTATTAGTAGGGACACTAGGGGTAGCAGTAAGGGTTGTAGTGGTAGGAGGCTTGGTGCTTTTCTTTGGACAACTGGGATCTGTTGTCCAATGGCCTTTTATTTTACATAAATAGCACCATGGTTTCTTTTCCTTGTTTTGATTAGAAGAGGATTTGGGCCCACCACCCCCACCAGAGTGTTTTTGTGGGCCTGATGAAGACTCATTCTTAGATTTGTCCCCACCCTTGTCAGAAGACTTACCATCCTTCTTTTTGTTGCCATATTTGTCACCCCCTGTATGAACTTTTCTGTTCACCCTTGTTCTGACCCATTTGTCTGCCTTCTTTCCCAATTCTTGGGGAGAGGTCAGATCAGAGTCCACCAAGTACTGGTGCAACAAATCAGACACACAATTATTAAGAATATGCTCTCTCAGGATTAAGTTATACAGGCTGTCATAATCAGTAACTTTACTGCCATGTAACCACCCCTCCAAGGCCTTCACTGAATGGTCAATGAAATCAACCCAGTCTTGTGAAGACTCCTTTTTGGTCTCTCTGAACTTTATCCTGTACTGTTCAGTGGTTAAGCCATAACCATCCAGGAGTGCATTCTTAAGAACTGTAAAATTATTGGCATCACTTTCTTTCACAGTAAGGAGCCTATCCCTACCTTTTCCACTAAATGATAGCCATAGGATAGCAGCCCACTGCCTTTGAGGGACATCCTGTACAACACAGGCCCTCTCAAGTGCAGCAAACCACTTGTTAATGTCATCCCCCTCCTTATAAGGGGGAACTATCTTATGCAGATTCCTGGAATCATGCTCTTTTGCAGGATGACTATGGGGAATACTGCTGCTGCCACCATGGGTTTCTAAACCCAGTTTCTGTCTCTCCTTCTCTACTTCTAAAGTCTGTCTATCCAAATCCAGCTGTTGCTTCTTGAGCTTCAGTCTGGTTTGTTCCACTCTCAATCTATTGAGCTCCCTTTCTAACAATCTGTCATCAGGGTGGGTGGGAGGGACATGCCTTGAAACAGAAGTATGGTGAGAATGGACAGAAGGAGACCTGTCCCTTACAGAGGGCACCCTAACAGCTTGGCTCACAGAAACATCAGTACCACTGTGGTGAGAATAAATGCTTTTGCTATGATGTGAGACAACACTATTTGTATGGTGTGGCTCTTCATCATTACCAACTATGCTAGACTGTCTAGTAATGGGCAGGCTAGGAAGTTTCTTTCCTGAATCTTTCCCTGAAGGGGTCCCTGGATCAGATTGGGAACCATTAGCTACTTTTTCTACAGATGGGGCACTTCTAGCCTTATCCTGTTCTCTAAGCATGTTAAGTAACAGTTCCAAGGAAGGATTCTTCCCTACACTCAAACCTCTCTCTATGCAGAGACTCCTTGCTCCTTTCCAGCTAAGGTGATCATATGCAAGTTTGGACAGATCAACATTTTGGCCTGTGCCAGACATTTTTAGAGAGAGTTAAAGTGATAGAAAAAGGATAAAAAAGTTTGTCAGAGCTTTTAGAAAGACAGAGAAAAAAACTTTTAAAACTTTTTAGAAAGTTTAGAAGTACTTTTCAGCACTTAGAAAAGAGTGAAAAGAGGAAATGCAAAACTTTTTGGCTATGTGTATATACACTGAACTTGTTTTGTATATTTTTCTCTTATGAAAAGTACAATGACAAGAGTGGTAAGTAGTCTCAAAGCACTTATACCACCGCTGCACAACCAATGTAGAAGGCTGGACTGGCTTGTAGTGAGTACCAAGGGGTACTTGCACCTTGAACCAGGCCCAGTTATCCCTTATTAGTGTACAGGGTGTCTAGCAGCTTAGGCTGATAGATAATGGTAGCTTAGCAGAGCAGCTTAGGCTGAACTAGGAGACGTGTGAAGCTACTACAGTACCACTTAGTGTCATATGCACAATATCATAAGAAAACACAATACACATTTATACTAAAAATAAAGGTACTTTATTTTTATGACAATATGCCAAAGTATCTCAGAGTGTACCCTCAGTGAGAGGATAGGAAATATACACAAGATATATATACACAATACCAAAAATATGCAGTATAGTCTTAGAAAACAGTGCAAACAATGTATACTTACAATAGGATGCAATGGGGACACATAGGGATAGGGGCAACACAAACCATATACTCCAAAAGTGGAATGCGAACCACGAATGGACCCCAAACCTATGTGACCTTGTAGAGGGTCGCTGGGACTATTAGAAAATAGTGAGAGTTAGAAAAATAACCCTCCCCAAGACCCTGAAAAGTGAGTGCAAAGTGCACTAAAGTTCCCCTAAGGACAAAGAAGTCGTGTTAGAGGAATAATGCAGGAAAGACACAAACCAACAATGCAACAACGATGGATTTCCAATCTAGGGTACCTGTGGAACAAGGGGACCAAGTCCAAAAGTCACAAGCAAGTCGGAGATGGGCATATGCCCAGGAAATGCCAGCTGTGGGTGCAAAGAAGCTTCTACTGGACAGAAGAAGCTGAGGTTTCTGCAGGAACGAAAAGGGCGAGAGACTTCCCCTTTGGTGGACGGATCTCTCTCGCCGTGGAGAGTCGTGCAGAAGTGTTTTCCCGCCAAAAGAACGCCAACAAGCCTTGCTAGCTGCAAATCGTGCGGTTAGCGTTTTTGGACGCTGCTGTGGCCCAGGAAGGACCAGGATGTCGCAAATTGCATCAGGAGAGAGAGGGGACGTCGAGCAAGACAAGGAGCCCTCTCAGCAGCAGGTAGCACCCGGAGAAGTGCCAGAAACAGGCACTACGAGGATGCGTGAAACGGTGCTCACCCGAAGTCGCACAAAGAAGTCCCACGTCGCCGGAGAACAACTTAGGAGGTCGTGCAATGCAGGTTAGAGTGCCGTGGACCCAGGCTGGACTGTGCACAAAGGATTTCCGCCGGAAGTGCACGGAGACCGGAGTAGCTGCAAAAGTCGCGGTTCCCAGCAATGCAGTCTAGCGGGGTGAGGCAAGGACTTACCTCCACCAAACTTGGACTGAAGAGTCACTGGACTGTGGGGGTCACTTGGACAGAGTTGCTGGATTCGAGGGACCTCGCTCGTCGTGCTGAGAGGAGACCCAAGGGACCGGTAATGCAGCTTTTTGGTGCCTGCGGTTGCAAGGGGAAGATTCCGTCGACCCACGGGAGATTTCTTCGGAGCTTCTAGTGCAGAGAGGAGGCAGACTACCCCCACAGCATGCACCACCAGGAAAACAGTCGAGAAGGCGGCAGGATCAGCGTTACAGAGTTGCAGTAGTCGTCTTTGCTACTATGTTGCAGGTTTGCAGGCTTCCAGCGCGGTCAGCAGTGGATTCCTTGGCAGAAGGTGAAGAGAGAGATGCAGAGGAACTCGTATGAGCTCTTGCATTCGTTATCTAAAGTTTCCCCAGAGACAGAGACCCTAAATAGCCAGAAAAGAGGGTTTGGCTACCTAGGAGAGAGGATAGGCTAGCAACACCTGAAGGAGCCTATCAGAAGGAGTCTCTGACGTCACCTGGTGGCACTGGCCACTCAGAGCAGTCCAGTGTGCCAGCAGCACCTCTGTTTCCAAGATGGCAGAGGTCTGGAGCACACTGGAGGAGCTCTGGACACCTCCCAGGGGAGGTGCAGGTCAGGGGAGTGGTCACTCCCCTTTCCTTTGTCCAGTTTCGCGCCAGAGAAGGGCTAAGGGGTCCCCTGAACCGGTGTAGACTGGCTTATGCAGAATTGGGCACATCTGTGCCCAAGAAAGCATTTCCAGAGGCTGGGGGAGGCTACTCCTCCCCTGCCTTCACACCATTTTCCAAAGGGAGAGGGTGTAACACCCTCTCTCAGAGGAAGTCCTTTGTTCTGCCATCCTGGGCCAGGCCTGGCTGGACCCCAGGAGGGCAGATGCCTGTCTGAGGGGTTGGCAGCAGCAGCAGCTGCAGTGAAACCCCAGGAAAGGCAGTTTGGCAGTACCAGGGTCTGTGCTACAGACCACTGGGATCATGGGATTGTGCCAACTATGCCAGGGTGGTATAGAGGGGGCAATTCCATGATCATAGACATGTTACATGGCCATATTCGGAGTTACCATTGTGAAGCTACATATAGGTAGTGACCTATATGTAGTGCGCGCTTGTAATGGTGTCCCCGCACTCACAAAGTCCGGGGAATTGGCCCTGAACAATGTGGGGGCACCTTGGCTAGTGCCAGGGTGCCCTCACACTAAGTAACTTTGCACCTAACCTTTACCAGGTAAAGGTTAGACATATAGGTGACTTATAAGTTACTTAAGTGCAGTGTAAAATGGCTGTGAAATAACGTGGACGTTATTTCACTCAGGCTGCAGTGGCAGGCCTGTGTAAGATTTGTCAGAGCTCCCTATGGGTGGCAAAAGAAATGCTGCAGCCCATAGGGATCTCCTGGAACCCCAATACCCTGGGTACCTCAGTACCATATACTAGGGAATTATAAGGGTGTTCCAGTAAGCCAATGTAAATTGGTAAAATTGGTCACTAGCCTGTTATTGACAATTTGGAAAGAAATGAGAGAGCATAACCACTGAGGTTCTGATTAGCAGAGCCTCAGTGAGACAGTTAGTCACTACACAGGTAACACATTCAGGCACACTTATGAGCACTGGGGCCCTGGTGAACAGGGTCCCAGTGACACATACAACTAAAACAACATATATACAGTGAAAAATGGGGGTAACATGCCAGGCAAGATGGTACTTTCCTACATGTAGTACTTTAAAGAACATTTAAAACCCTTAATGAGCATATAAGTGAAAATGAAAAACCTCAGTCCTATAATAGGGTCTTGTGCTCCACACACTTCCTCATTTCTGATACTTTGCCATAGATGACTAGCAATTTATTTAATATTTTTAAGTCTTTTTGCAGAGAATGATTTGTTACCTTGTGTTATTGGATTTTTTGTTATGTGTTTTTAGTATACTGATAACATTTCCAATTTATGTAAACATTTGTTTATTTACATTAGATAGAAAATATGTGCGTTATTAGGACATATCGTACATTTGACTTTAGATATTGGTTGGGTTCTAGACTTCTGTTTGGTTTAGTGCAATTCCTGAGAATTCACAGAATGAGTTTAGAACTGAAGGCAAGGTGAAAACTCAAACATCTTCAATATTGAAGGTCCTCAAGGTAATGTTAATTTAATGCAAACGTTGATAACCAAACGGCTCACTTAAACTCCATCACTCGATCTAACCACTCCCAAAAAGTTAGATTGGCTGTGATAGTTCAGACCCCAAATTTTCTCCTCATGGTATCCTCAAGGATCACTTTTAGCTCCTACACTGCTCAATTTATACCTGGAACCATTGACTGCAGTTTGTCAGATCAGTGCTGCAATCCATCGGTAAACTGATGACCCACAAATCTACATGGCTATCTCCCTTATTTTATGACATGACCACTCCACGATCTTTTCTTTTCAAACTCAAATTCTGGTTTGTTGAGAATTTCCTGAAATTCTACCCCCAAAAGACTTGAGGACATATGTTCAAAGCATTTTCGTGATCTCAAACGTCCCAATTTCCTAAATTGGGACATTTGCGAAGGCCAAAATGCTTTTCCAAATGTACAAACACTTAAACTGTGACTATCCAGAATCACAGTTTGGGTGTAGAAATCACCTTTTGAAAGGGGCATGTTTAGGGTGATTTCCAGCATTATGTATCAAGCATTTGAACCCCCAAAACGCAGTTCCAAAACCTAAATAATTTACTACCAACTCATGGTTGGTGGTCATCAATAGCAAATTGCATGGGGTCCACATAGGATCCCTTCCCCTTTGTGAATGTTGGAAAAACATTTATGAGCCGGAAGTGGTTCTACGGACCACTGCATGCTCTTAAAAAAAACTTCAAAGTTCCATTGTTTTTTTAGTTTTTTTAAACACATCTCATTTTCCTTTAAGGAAAATGGGCTGCGTTTACAAGAAAATGATTGCTTTATTTAAAAGTAATCACCGACATTGTGGCCTGCGGACCCCAGCACACCACCATCCCTGAGGTGGATGCGATTCCTAATGGAGTGCAAATTGTGACCCTCCTCATTAATATTCATGAGGTAGGTTGTTTTGCGACCCACTGGGAATCGTGAGTATGAAACAATGTTTCATACATAAGGAATAGCAATCTCCAAATAGCGATTGGGATAAAATCGCTATTTGGAAATCACTATTCCTTCTCTTTGTATACCTGTCTCCTATTTCTTTACTCACTGCCTAAAAAGAATTTTGGTCCCGCTCATCCCAATGAACTGAAAATTGCAACATTTCGTCTTCCCTATCCACTATTGTGCATTTGGTCTTGATCCCTCACTCACAATAATTCCACTTGTAAAAGTCACTAATGCAGCTCAAACTCACATACTGGCACTCAAAAACAAAATCAAACTGCTTTAGTCACCCACACAGCTTATTATGGTAGCCAATGCCATAATAGGGTTTATGTTTGGGCTTTGGAAATCCTGATCTTGTGGGACTGCCATAGTCTACACGCTACCAACATACAGTCATTAACGAGGAAATTCCATCATATTACCCACATTCTCAACAATTTATGTCTGCTAGAAGAAACTAGAATAAAATTCAAACTGGAATGCTTAACTTATAGTGCAATTCACCGTCATATGCTATGATATATATCGCCAACCTCTTTACACTGTCAGCCAAAGAGGGCTCAGAAGCTTCTCATTTAGATGGTCATACAGGAAGCTCCAGTCTTTTTTTTTAGAGCAGTCAATCTTTTTTCGTAAATTGCTACCAGTTACATAAGGAACAAATCACGGTTGCATTCCTGTCAGCAATACCTCAAGGTCCAGGTTTTTCAGACTTTACCTATGCCAGAAACACAAACTATTTTTCTGTCGCTGGTTGGATTTCTGTTCTTTGATATCAGTTCCTGTTTTGTTCTCTGTCATTTAGCGTTCGATGTTTTATATATATCATGGGGTCTGTTAAATGTGAAGTACATCCTCAAATAAATCAACAGAGAGAAAGAACACGCCCGGGTTAAGAAGTACCCAAAATTATCTACAATTCTTACTCGTCATAAACTCGTATAATATTGTATCCGATCACTAGTTTTTTTTTTTATTCATCTGATGTACTGAGGGTAAATTGGCTGCAATGAAAAACTAACAGAGCTAATGATGTCCTCCACTCCATACTGCCTTTATCGTAAATTCATAAAGAAACTAATTCGTTATCAGGCCTTTCCGGCATGTTGTCACTTGTAATACCTTTTCTAGGGGTTCAAGCTGCCCCTTAAGCTCTTCTAGTCGCCCTATTAGCTCCCTCTCCTTGCACAACTGGTGCTCCTCGATGCGCAGGGTACTATACAACTGCTGCACAAGCGTCTTCAAGTCGTTTAACGTTGTTGCATCTTCATGGCTCAGGAGGTCTGAAATAAAACGAAGGCCGCATTAATGCTACACCACCGTGCACAATCCTACAAGTCATACAACTTGCATAAGCGTACATATTTACATTCAAACACACACACAGTGCGAACAGGCACCCAAGCGCACAAATCTACAAAACGAATGTCAGTTTTATGGATGGAGAGAAAAACTGTACTGACGACCTGTTTAATAAGGGGGTGTAATACGAGGGTTTTATCAATCTACATAAAAACCAATCCATCACACGCTTTTTCCAGTTTATCCATGCACCTTATTTAGCAATAAAAAAATGATAACAGTGGATGCACAAATATATGCTTTCTGACTACACTCACCGACACGAATTTTCACACAAAAAACATACAGGCACTCAGGCATACAATCAGAGATTCACAAATATCCAAACCCCTGTGCAGCAGGATGGCACAAGGTGCTGTGCATTAGGGCACAAGGTGTAATGCCCATCAGGATGCTGCACCTCGGAGGAGCTCAGCGTAGTGTGTCTGTGGTGAGCACAAAGTGTTGTGCATCGTGGGAGCAGTGGCCGGTGTTCAGCTTAAGGGTACAGTACTTTTATGCATTAAGAAAGCACAAGGTGATGCACCATAGGAAGAGCGCGGCAGTGTGGCCCATGTGTTGTGTTACACAGTCAGACAGTCCAGGGCTTGTGGCCAACAGCATTTTGCATGTTCGAATTTAAACCTACAGATTCAATCATAAAAGAAAACCTTTAAAGCCCAAAATACAAATGTATATTTAGTAACATCCTATAATCGTTTGAAGGTGTCACACATAATGTGTACCACTTGGCAGGCATGGGTGGACGGCTTCAAAACAGAATAAATACAAAACGATACTCTTTATAATATTGTTCAAGTAACATGTTTATGTTTTACATTTTATTGTTTGGTCCGTCATTTAGACCACAACTGTGCGCTTTAAGCGGCAGTTTCAGCAGTCAGCCACCACGGGTGAATTATTTATAGTAAATCATATTCCCAGATCCAACAAGATAAAATGTTGATTGGTGTGTGAAGTTTGCAAGGCGCATTCCACAAACAGCTGTGCTTACTTCTTCCTGCAAAACAACGTGTCTACTGCAATATGTTTTTGTTGAGTATGGTCTCCTTTAGAATACATTAACGTGAATATAGCATTTAGCACCGCTCTTACTTCACAGCAGTGAAAAACAAAAGATGCTTTTCACTCACGTGATGTCACTAGGGGGAAGCATTTGATTACCCAGCCTTATGCCTACATCTCTAGAGAGACAGAGGAATGCGGACGATGATCTTCTGTGTCGCTTGGCTTCTTCAACCTCTCCCAGATCTATGCAGCCAGAGGAAGGTTCTGGTGCCACCAATCATCATCTTTCTTGGTGCTGGCACTAACAGTGTAGCACTGTCGCTTGGGGTACTGGACAGAGAAGGCATAAGGGGCAATAAGGAAGGGTGGCAGAACACCACCCATTTTTAGAACTTTTTGAAGGCGAGACATAGGGTCAGATTGGCAAACCACATCTAGCCAGAGAGATGTTGTCCATGGCCTCCATGTGACTTCACAAAAACATACAATTGCAGATGTCAACTTCTACCAAAGTGGTGTTCACCAACTTAGGGTTTCAAGTGACATCACAGAACGTCAACACTATTTGTGTCCATCTGATGTCGCCTGGAACCCCTTGGAGGCAAACAAAAGTTATAATTGCGTTTATTTGGCTTTGTTTACAAATATACAATGCAGAACCTAATTTCTCCACCCACAGAGGCATAAACGGAATCCAATGCAACGTGTTCAAAAGTAAATAAATACATTCATACGTTTCAGTGGGAGTCAGACAAGGTTACACATTTTAGGGCTTTATCACAAAATAAGTATGCATAATAAACCTGGGGTACATATGTTAGGCGTAGATATTAAAATAGGGTAAATAGTGGTTCATAGGTCAGGGTATGAGTCTCCAAGGGCGGGAGGTTAAGAGGTACAAAAACTGGGTTTCAGCAGCGTAAGCAACTACAGGATACATTATACAGGCAGGGCATGATTAGAGAAGCAACCAACATTTAGGGGGAAACGAGAGGTGCTACTAAATCATGGAGTTGGAACGGGCACGTCATGACCTGAACTGCAAGAGATATTGGGAGTACTGGATTTGCCTGAGCAGGTAGTTCCAAGAGGAGGCGGATGACGGTGACACAGAAGCAACACTATCTCTGTATTTGCGTTTGACTGCAAGGTGCTCACGGGACATGTTTGTGCTGAACATATATTAGATAAGCGTGGAGATTACGATTAATTCCTGAAGGGTTTGCAGGCTCTGAATTCGATGCATGTCTTTCTCAGACAGATAATCTTAAACGTGCTTATGGGCCTGATTACAACTTTGGAGGAGGTGTTAATCCGTCCCAAATGTGACGGATATACCACCAGCTGTATTACGAGTCCATTATATCCTATGGAACTCGTAATACGGCTGGTGGTATATCCGTCACATTTGGGACCGATTAACACCTCCTCCAAAGTTGTATCCAGGCCCTATGTCTTTTAAAGGAGCTATTGAAGACTTTTGATGTGAGCTGCTTTTAGTTCATACTCTTCCAGGGCAACAATGTGTCTGCCAGTTGCATTCTTTAGCCGCCCTTGGTACAAAGACATCCGATGTTCGATAGTCTAGGTAACTAATGCCCTACCACCATGGGTAGTGATGGGGTGAAAATGGGAGTATTGTCTGGGCCTTCCTTTGGATCTTTATTTAGTGGAAGGAGAGTTTCAATATTGCTTCCACATGCAAGATTAGGCAGGGTTCTGAGTTCTACAATTCTCTTTGGTTTCTAACTTTAGTTTTGATGGCCACAAAGCTAGGTGGTGTACAGTTGATGTTTTCAAATTGGTGTGGTGGGCCCAAGACTAATATTTCTGTAGTGGAGCCATTTAGTTTATCGCTGTTGTCCCCATGGATATCGCATCTCAACGATCCTGAGGCCACTGCTTATAATTTCAAGTTGATTGGGATGTTCTGTGACTTCAAGGTATTGCTGTATGTTCCCTATGTAGGTGGTGTAGGCAGATCAGGTTCAGGAGTGTTTTCATGTAGGTATGAAAAGATGATATACTGTAGGGCTTAGCATATGACCTTGTAGGTGGGACAGGGTTTTCCCATTCTCATGTATTGAGATAATTTCTCAAGTAATGACTACCCATCCGATAGAAATTATTAGAGATTTTGGCCACTGACTGGAGTTTAGAGTAGGATTTTCTCATGCATCAAATGCAGCCGAGAGGGATAATCATATGCCCAACATGAGTTATCTCCCGCCCATCCCCACTTCAAATACCCTGTCCCAAACACTGTAAGACTGTTTGTCTCCCGTGTTTGGGTGTGAACGTTTAATGGAGTATTTTGGGAATGCTTTGTGATGTGTGACATTGGTGTTGGTAGGTAAAAAATTGTATTAATATTTTTTGGTTCTAAGGATAGATTGTGAGATGGCAGTAGCTGTTTGGGTCTGTGGGGACTTAAAAAAAAAAAAAGTCATGATGTTGGACTGCCTATGGGTGTCAAGGGCCTTTCCTTCCTTTAAGATGCTGTTAATGAATTTGGTCACATGATTAAGCTAGTGCATATGCACGCACCACCACAGTTGTGGTAGGGTGGAGGTCACCTGGATCTATTCCCAGCCTGAGACCTTTCAGGAACTGAATCAAGTCAGCTGTTGTCAGTGGCGCGTAGCTGAACATGTTTGTGTTTACCTTTGGAGATATGGTGGACTTCTGAAATTTATGCAGCAGCATTAGTATCCATTTCATATGTAATAGCACATGAGAGCAAATATCTGGGCACAGGGAATGTTTTTCTTGAGGAAGGAGGGATGGGCAGCAGGACAACAGGTATAAATTATCTTGAGGTACAGAAAGGAGGCTGAGGGAGTTGAGGCCCCACTGGCACGGCTCCTCTAACCTTGCACTTCTAATTCAGTGGATCCGTGGAGCCTGGGCAGGGAATCTGGGGGATATACACAACATAATAATGTAGCTAGGCAGAAGTCACAAGTGTGTTGTTTTCCAGCAAGGAACTCTAAAATAAAATCATGGCCAACTACTGCCCATTTGATGTCCATCAGAACCCGTTTGGTGGCAAAAACTCCGACGGCTATCCATCTACAATACTATATCTAACTGGAAGAGCCTGCAAAATCAGCATCCTGAAAGTGATATTAAAATGCCTTTAGACAACAAATGTCTCTCCTTGGAATGGTTGCTACCAAATTACATTTTTTGCCACCGGCAACGTACCAACGAAAACAGCAAAGGCTGCTCTAAGAATTTGGTGCTGAAGCAAGATTCCATTCTTGAAACAGGATACTGGTAGACCAACCAACTGTAAAGTCAGCAATTACCCACACCACTCAATAATCCAAGGTTTTCGCATTACCTCTGAAAGGTTTTGTCAAATAAATGCTTAATATTACTCTCTGTTCCCTTAACAACGACAACGTGCTGCCAATAGAGTATATCAAGTCATTGACCAAATATTTATTATTCACACGCATGTCTTTGGTCTGCACCAGAGCACTCTAAACACAGTTACCGATTGAAATAAACATCGCACCATTAACAAAGAAGGTCACAGGCGTGTCTAGGGTACACTGCTGGGAAAAGTGCAGCAGAATTCTAGTGGAAGGGTCATGGCTGGAGAAGAGGTGTGGGCGATTGAGAGAAAAACAGACCAGCAGTGTCCTCTGAAAGAACAATGAGGATTTATTTCGCTAGATGCGGTGACAGGTCATTCTGCTGACAATAGATGCTTCGGTTTCTGAGCAACCTTGGTAAACTAGGAGGTGTTTTGGATGATGTGTAGTGATAGGGCTGGCATAGGGGTGTAAGAAAAAGTTTTTTTTACGGTGGGGAGAGGCTTAAGAGAATCACTAAACTGGGCATTATATGTCGTGCTTATAATGATTTTAATTGGGTAAACGCCTTTTGTGGGGAGGTGTGTTTGAGAGCAAAGCACTCTGTACAGAGGAGGTTTCAGTACTTTGAGCAGGTCAGATGAGGAGGATAACTAGAGGTGTTAGGAAGGCATGTTGAGAAGCCAGAAAGAATAAAACGCATAAACACTGCTGCACACGGGCAACCAGAGCAAAAACGGCTGTGGCTTGGGACACGACTTTGGTCTGCTTTCAGTGATTTCCTCAGACTGGTCAAAACGGACGAGTGACAGGTCGCTTTTAGGGATTCGTGCCACCAGTTCTGAGGTGGCTTACCTTGAAGATAGCATTTTCTGACCCTTAGCAAGCAAGGTGTTCATTCGAATTACAAGTACATGTGAGGTAGAGGAATGTTTGATCTCAGTGAATAGGATCGTGATGGCGCACTAGCTGCTTCGTTGCCAGGATACCCAGCATGAATCACAGATGTCCTAGGGCGGCTGCCTAGCAGAAGTTTCGAAGCATGGCTTTGCATGCCTTAAGTTCTGAATCGGTTAGCGGCCAGTGAGGAGTAAGATATATGCACGAGACAAATGTTTGGAGGCTCGACAGAGGATGAGGGTCAGGGAATGAAGGGTGTGGACAGAGACAGCAACCAACCTGAAATTCAGCGGTGCCAGGGGCCCTGACTGGCAGCAACAGTAGAGAGGCCTCTGTTTTCCAGCTGTCTGTGAAGAGTAATGTAAATTGGTAAGCTGTTTATAACAGACAAATATTGGAAATGGGGGTGCCAAGTAATGTGAGAAGGGAAATATTGACATACTGCAAGTAGCGGTACATGAAATGGGAATAAAGCACAGTCAAGGTATGGAAGCTCAAGTTATGAGATTTGGAGAATTAAGTGAGATGGCGGATGATGTCATGCCTCAATAAAATAATGGGTTATCAGGGTAGCTGCGGCCAAGAGAAAGGGGGCCAGTTAACTGGCCAGGATATGTAGCTAAAGGATATCTATTCAGGGGATGGGGTAAACATTCAGCAGGTTGACGGATGCGGCAGTGTGAGGAAAATGTAACATGAGACAAAGGTTAGGAGAGATGGGAATGGGTGGTAAGTGGCTCTGTTAAGGGCCACAGGCTCGAAGGACACAGTTCACAAAAGGTGTGAGGGTCAGGAGAACTATTGGGTGAAAAAAGTACTAGAGACAAGTGTCCTGGTTGTCAAATGTCAGAGGAAGGGGGCACAGGACTGGAAAAGGCAATAAAAAGTAGACCAGGGTGGTATGGGGAAAATAATAAAAAATCATCACAATTATTGAAACAAGACAAAGGGATCAATGGAAAGGGGGAATCAGTAGACAAAGCTAGAGGTAACAGTTACGCGTCAAGGGACAAGTAAATTTAGGAAAAAGTGGTAGGGGAGTAAGAGAAATTGTGAGGTATCATGTGAATACTCAAAGTGGTACAGAGCACGTGGGATAGGTCCATGGAATAGGGAATGTGAGGCCTTCAGTCATAGTGGTAAAGGCCACGTGAAATGGTATATAAGATATGCAAAACAGTGGATGGAAAATGTCAGGGGTCAGTTTAACAGATCAGTAGGGAAACCAGACTAAGTACAAGGTGAAATCAAGGGGAGGTGGAATCAAGGAGAAGAAGCCATAATAAATAATTGAGATGTAGGTGAATGAGTCAGAATTGAAGTAATGGGTGCTTACAGAACTATGGTGGGTCCAGAGTGGACAGAGGAAGGGAACAGAAGGGGTATGGAAAAAGAAGCGTCTGGATGGCTTAAAGTGGGAGGGGGGAGACAGAGCTGATTAGAGGAAGCCAAGAAGAGATCGAGGTGGGGAGGCAAAAAAGCGATGAGGAGATGGGTCAGAAGTGGTCACCGGAGGTCAGAGGTAATCAGGAAGAAACAGAAGTGAATGTCAAGGAATGTTGCACGGGGCAGGAGACTGGATTATGGCAAGAGATCTTCTGGAGGAATAACATCTTGCGCACAGTGGGAGCCTTGACATATGTGGGGAGAGAAGACCTCAAGAGATCAGAATCTGTAGAGCTAGGAGATAATCACGAGCAATGTGGAGGGTCAGGCAAAAATGTCTAGCGACTCAGAGGAGTGAGCAGAAAGGGTTGCAGATGGCTTCACGATTGGTATGGAGGGATTAGGAAGGGGGTACAGCATGATCCGTACCACTGCAGAGCAAGATCAGCAGCACAGGGGTCAGAGGCAGGGAACAAAGGGATCAGGAGGGGAAAGAGTGGAAATGAGAGGTGGAGGAGGAAATTGGGAAGTAGGGAAACAAGAAAGGTGAAGAAGGAAATAAGGATGGTGGAAGAGGGGAATAAGGAACGGACCAGAGGGTGAGTCAGTAGAGGCAGAAAATGAGTCAGGAGGGGGTCTGAGGCTGAATCATTAGGAGGAGAAGAATAAGTTACTTACCTTCAGTAACATTTCTCGTGGATACTCTTTCTACCTGTAGATTCTTCACCTCATGAACTTGCTTAAGGCACCAACATGGATGAGGCATATTTGAAATGCCTTTAATGTGGTGCCACAGCTTCAACTTGACCTGACTGCGGTGGCTCACCAGATGTCACAACATGCAGTCATATATAGTTCAACCCCAGCGCTCTGACATTAGTTTCCCTCCTTTTTCCACACCCTGAGAGACAGAGATGAAAATGATGAAGCTGTCCGGAGTAAAGTGCAGAAAACTAATTTAGGGCCTTACTAAAGATATAAGAATACTCCTGAAAATGAGTAGGTGGGTGGCGTCGATGAGGAATTTGCAGGTAGATCAAGTATCCACTGGAAACTTTGTTACCAAAGGCGAGTAACATTATTCTACCGGACACTTCTACCAGCGGAATCCACACAAAGAATCAACAGCAGAGCAGTACTTCCAAAGAGGTGGGTCAAGTAGACAACTCATGAAATAAAAATTAAAAAATCGTCCAAGCTCAACATGTGTACTAATGGCTGGCAAGGAACGTAACTAATCACTTACTATAATGTAACCTAATGCCCCGGCTAGGGGCACTACTGGGCAGTGGCAAAAAATATGACCTTGTCCAAACAAGGCGGCCCTAACTTCCACAACCCATTATTTCCCATTATTTCTTATTTAGTGACTTTCTATTTCCTACCTTTAACTTTATTTTTTCTTCCATCCTCGAAAAACCTCACAGCTTGACCAAAGTCCATTCCTTGGCCACACTCCATTCTAACCAGGGACCAGCGTATCCAACGAGTATTGGTCAGTGAATACATTCCCAAAATAAAACAACATAAAACGCAAAATCCAAGAAATAACTGGTTGAGAACTCCCCCTTGTTCTTCTATGACAGGATAGGGATATCCAAAGAGTAGAGAAAGAACTAGTGAAATCTCCATTAGCAGTACCAATACGACACGCAGACCCAGAGAAATGTGGACTAACGATGAAACTCAAAGCTCTGAAATACATTAAAAAGATGTGTAAACCAAACCATACGCACATTAAAGGAAATAGCCATAAGGCAACTGTGCAAGTAAGATACCACTGATATATGATAAACAAAGAGAAAACACGCAAGTCAAGCTAAACCAAAAAAAATAAAAATAAACAATAAAAACGAACATCACTAAACAGGCACAAGATAAAAACCCATCAACCTTATTGGTCCAGAGATGAAATGAGGGGTACCAGAACTGATAGTTTATACACTGATACCTATTATTTTAACAAATATTGTCCCATCATTACCATATACAGTCACAACAAAGAAATAGTGTGGAGTCTAGAAAACCAAACAATACCTCGGGCAAATTAAATCGTTCCACATCTCCTCCACCTAGCCCTGATCACTGGACAATCATGCACATAGGTCTGTAATAAGAACCCAATCATACTAATCGGAGAGGAAACCATTTTGAAGAGAAGTGAAAACCAGAAAGGAAAACACAAAAAAACAGCAACAGAACTGCATTTCACTTCTTTTGCGACCGACTGTAAATCATATCACAAGCCTTACATTTTCAAGAGGCTGCTTCGTATCTGAAAGGCAAAAGACAGAAAGAAGCCATGCAATAAGAATCAAGGTTCAAGCCAAAACAGGAATTCTCTGAAAAATCCTTGAAGACAGTAGAACAGCACAAAAGGCAACACCAACATAAGACACAATACAGTCAACCAGAGGAGACGCCCACTAACGTATGAAACAAAAGTACAACACAATGGTGAAACCACACAAGAAAGATCCCCATCGCAATAAACTGGCCAGACGAATGGCGATCAACAAAGACTTTGAATCACAACCTAAAGTCACAGGCTCAAGATACCAGATTCTCGCGCCATGACCTTTGTCATTGTGTGAAAGAATCTTCGTCTAAAGCAGAGGCATGATGTAAAATGACAGCCCTCCTGATGGTAGCAATAACTTAGAAAACCTCACCAAATCCCTTCTATCAGCAAGCAATGCGGGTAGATCCAGGTGAAAAAAAATCCAGCTAAATGAACAAGTCCAGGGTAAAGCAATGCAGGAATGACTAGCCTGGTGCCAGTCTGCCGTGTTTGACACATGGAAATCACCGCATACCCGCTTGAGGAAATGCATATTCACCACCACCATGAATTCTATGAGGACACATAGTGGCAATACCCGTCAACCAGAATTATTAGTTGGAAATCAATCAACAAAGCAGAGCACAAAATTCGTTTAAGGGGCTCCAGGACTAAAGAACAATAACTCGAGGGCCACAGTCTGGAAATGGAAAAGGAAAATAGCTGCTGCTGTTTTCGATACACCTCAAAGGTACCAAAACACTGGTCACTAGAAAGCAGAGGCAGATGTCTCTCAAGTCAGGACCACTGGTTTGGCCATTAAGATTATAATGTTAGAAGTCCTTTGAATCTCCTGTGCTGCTAGTGGAGACACTCACACTTAAGAATCTACGCCCCAAGACCAGACAATGCCAATAAAAGCTAAAGAAGTCTCTTCACCAAAGAGGTGGGAACCCTGAAAATCCTGTATCCACAGATGTCCCAGAAGAATTCATAAACACAAACACATTCTGCCTACTCAAGTATTCTGGTAGAAGGAAAACAATCTCTGAAATAGCACTGGTGTGGCATCAACCAGCATATAAACTAAGAGCCAGGCTCCCGCAATGAGAACAAATTCTTTCCTACCCTCTTGATCCACCCAAAAAAACGTGAGGTGGAGAGAATGGAAATACTTCATTATTTCCAGAAACACCAGAAGTCCGAGGTAGCAGACCATGAGGTGACATGATAAGACAAACCTTGGGTGGCCACGAGCTGGGCAATGACAATGAGCAACTTGGCAGTGTGCAGAGGCTGTCTTAATCCAGGTGGACATAACAGAGTATACAAGGACCTCATTAAATAGTATCAAATGTATAAGAACAGAGCTGCAGGATTTCCAACAATTTGTTTACCTTGACCTCTGCATCAGGCAAAGGCAATTCAATACCTCAGCATGCCTTCCCCTAGGTTCACCTCTAAAAGAATCATCCAATAGGTCTGCCAAAGGCCTTTCAGAAACAACCTCTACACAAGCACTGAAATCACTTGAGTTCTGGAGATCCAAGCAAAGGACGTCATGACAGTAAAAGGTGTTAGCAGCACTACTGACTTTTTAAACACGAAATCCCGTAACAAAGCCTGAACAAGGCCATCAGGATGCCTAAGTGAGCCCATCCATGTATTTTACTATGGCCAAAACCTCTCTATTCTAAGATAACTTTAAAATGGCAGTGCAGATGACGTTGGTATCAGAGTCAATATCAAAACAACTAGCTGGCCCTTCAGCAGCAAAACAGGTGCTGCTGGGGTTCCGACGGCATCAGAAGCATCAACAGAGTTGACCAGCGCCTGGTTAGAGACTGCCGGCTATGGCACAGCTGAAGGCATTGCATGCCCAATGGCACACAAGAGGGAGCTGGAGGAGAATGGAACATCACCAGCAAAGCCTAAGTTATAGCTGCCACTTGAGAAGAGTCAACATCACAAGCTAGAAAAGATGACAATAGCACATGGTACAGAGCAGAAATGGAGACAGGTCTCGGGCTCATGCCTACCAGAACATAAGACATTCCAATAAGGGCATTTGGAGAATGATCACGCTGACTAGAAGACCAGTCCTGTGACCAAGATGAGCATGTCTGGAAGATCATTAGTCCTTCTGTTCTTATCTTCCTAACTATGGAACAGGGAAGACCTGCTTGGGAACAAAGCCATCCTCCTGTACCTGTTCCCAAAGTGGGATCTGACAAAGTGCCAACTCTGTTGCTTGTCCTGAGATCTAGACATAAAAAAGGTTTCCTCAGCAACAGCTGTCACATGCATGATGCTATGAACATAAGCAGTTGTGGGAGCATGCACAGGATCAAACCTCAAGGGCAGGTAGGGGTTGATGTGGTCCAAAAAGGACTAGTAAGAAAGACAGGAAAGACATTTATGAGAGCCTAATTATTTTTGCAAGAGACATTCCGGAAAGGTAGAAAGCAACAACAGAACTGATTTGGATGTGAGGGCACAGGAATGGTGCCATATTGGACTCCGATTTGACATTTGTGAGGCACAGGAGTCTAGTTTGCACTGTGGCCGGATCTACTTGCGCAGGAAAGCTGCCTCAACCGTTCCTGACCCAGTCTGGAACCAAAGAATATGCTATCTGGTGAGGAATCTGTAGATGTAACTATCCATCAGAAAAGTGGAAAGAGGGAATCTGAGGGGTGCAGTAAAGATCAGAAGGGGAGCAGAGAGGATTCAGGGGCAATCAAACACTTGTGAGAAAACAAGGCTGTAGGTAAAAGTGGGTTGTAGGGTCTGGAGATGATTGGAGAAAATGTCAAATGATTCGGTTGAAGGTGAATACATGACCAAAGGTTGTTCGCAGACAATTAAAGGTCATACCACTTGGTGATAAGATGTCTGACTCGTGGCCTGGGGGTGATGAGGTCAGATTAGAAGAGGCAGTCTTGCTGAGAAAGACAGTCTTTCAGGGATTAAATCAGGAAGAGGTGCAATCGGGGGCCAGAGCAGGGGGACAGCAGATCAGAGGTCAGATAGGGGGAGTGCAGGTCAGGGGTTATGTTAGGGGGGCAGACTGATATGGCAGGAGGACAATGGAGGGCTCATTAGCCACTGGAGCGCAAGAGGATGTGAGCATTCAGAGCAAACGCTTAATGGGTATGAGGTGGACAGTTGGGCGACATGGGGGATTAGGGAACAGTGACTACGGGGAACATTTTGGGGGGTTAGAGGTATTGAAAGCCCTGAGACTGTGGTTCAAAGGAACAAGGATGGAGAGACAGGGTGAAGAAATTGATATTGGGGTGGGGGTGAGTGGTGGTCAAGATTTACTGGGGATCATGAAAGTAGAGTTCAGAGGTTTGAAAGGATGAGTGGGATGTCAGAGTTTAGTACACAGGGATCAGAGTACTGGTCAAGCAAAAGGCAAATGCCCAATTATAGAGGGTTCAGAAAACAGAAATGCCATTGGAGAAGACCAAGGGACAAAGGTTAATGTACTGGATTTGAGGATTAGGATTGTGGGGGTAAATGGATGGGTTAGGGTACTGGATATGAGGAATACAAATTCTAGTGAAGATTTATGGTCAAGCGGGGACAAGAGGAGCTAGGGAGGAAAACATTTTTGTAGAGGCTTATGCATGGGGGCAAGAGGCACACAGAGGTGGCACAGAGAATGAAAGGTGACTGGTTAAAGGAACGCGACTCAGTTGAGGGACATGGGCTCGGAAGTGGGAAGAAGTAGGAGCTCAGTGGAGGAAGAGGTTAAGGGGACACAGTGTGAAAGAAGAAAAAAATGTGTTTGGGGATTAGAAGGTGGTCAGACACAGAAGAGAATCCAGGAAATAGAAGACCACTGGGAGAAAGAATGGCCTGTAGCGATATCAAAGCTATAAGGGACAAAGGTTCCAATTACTCAGAACAATTTTTGGCGATTCGATAGTTTAAAAAAAAAAAAACGTAAAGACAAGTATAGCAATATTTCCAAGCAGCATGTCAGATTAAGGTATGTTTTTAGATGACTGTATAGCTACATTGTTGATTAACAGACACCATTTTTAACTTTGTGAAGAGTAACAGTTAACCACTGAGGACCAACAACATCCTGCTAAAGGGAGAATCACAGTGGTCGTCTGAGTCAAAAGTCGGAATACTTAGGACATCAGCAATCCAATTATTTTTTATACATCTATACCGATTTCAACATAACAATACACCCGCATCTCAAACAACAGGCAATTCAGAATTATTTACATAATTGAAATATATCCCTCAACATTAAGCATGGCTACCTAATTTACATTATCCTTCACTTTTTCAGACCTCTGAACAAGTTGTTTGATACATGTATGGAAGAATGAGTGTGGAACTGCATGAGTGTTTACATGTGTGTCTGTGTGGGAACTGCATGCAAATGTGGGCCTTTATACAGGGGAGGGTGGAGATTGGTATTTTAGTGTGATACCACTGTTCTTTCATGGATCATATGGGCTTATGGAGGTTACTGTGGTCATGTGTCACTCATATGGATACCTTCTGGGCTGCCCAGAGTGGGTTTACCCCCAGATCAAGCCCACAGGAGAAGGTGTATGCATAAACAAATTGACAAAGACACTGGGGCCTGCCCCCCATCCACCTCAACTACCTAAGCCATATTTCAACTTCCATTAGGACCAGATCAGGAAGGGAGTCACCGCCCCCACCTCCCATTATATTTATACTCTAGATTTTACTTCCCTCATCTCATCACCCTTACTGTTGAAAAGAATCCGCTCCTTCCACAACTCTTAAATCCTATGCTTCTTCGACAAGAACATTCAAACAGTCAAACTTTTTTCCCAGGAATTTCCCTGCTGAGTGTTCAACTGGCTAGGTAGACCTACATGGCACACTGATTTGCAGAAGTAGTCCTCCAGATGCTTGAGGTCTATTTCTCTTTCACTTTCCATAGTCGCCAAGGAGTCTGGAAATCCTTTTTTCCTTCCCAAAAATGTAAAACAATGCCTTGATTAAAAGTAAATTTGAAACCCCTAGTACAACGAGCATGGAGCTCATGCCATCAGAAGTACCTGTGCACTGTTCAGAACATGCCCCTATATCGTGGTACCAGGGCAGGAAACCAATGGTTACTTAGTGGAAGCACCCCCTCTGGCAGGTAGAAGACATCAATATGTTCCCACTATGCAACCATCAATCATGTTGAAGTATGATGCTGCATTACCGTGAAGATGCAGAAGTGCACCACGGGACCAAAGAAGCATTATGCTGCTTCCAATGCATGCAGCAACATCTGACCGGCACTATCAGAAAAGAGGGGATTCTTCTATTTAAGAGCACCTCTTTTTAAGGAATTTCTGCACAGGAAAGAATCAGGACTTCAATGCCAACCAAAAATTCAACCACTGGAGTACCAGGTAAGTAAAATAAGGGGAGATCTGCCTCTAGGATTCAAGCTGCCTACCCCCAGGATCAAAAATTTTCTCAAGACTTTTTCCTCCTCTGGTAGGCTCATTTGTTATAAGAGGGGGAGGGGCATGACACCATCTCATCCTACTAAAACTAGCCTCCTGGAGGAGCGGCAAGCCTACTGCAATGAAGTATTTGAAAATGGACTAGTGCTCCTGTGAGACCTAGCTTGGGTGGTCCCAGGTCACGAACTGCGATGACAAAAGGAGTCAATTAAAGCTGGTATCCTGGTCCCACCATACTAATCGGCACTAGTCTAGATTACTAAGTACTCTCTTTAACACTTTTCTCATAGAATAGCTAGCCAGTACAATGCTTAGCCAAGAAAGTTATGCGGACTAGACACTCCAAACACTGTTTTAGTCACTGAAGTTGAGCTAGATACTCGAAACACTGTAAAACACAATACCCTTAATAAATTATTGTTAAGTCAGTGCTCCGTTTCTAAGGAAAAAAAACAGCAAATCCAATAGGTCTTTCCTCTACAAGAGCTATTGGCTTTGGCAATGTGTTCTTGCCATGTTGTACACAAGTGTGGCTGCTGTTCAGCATGAAGTAAAGTGGGGTAAATTGGATTGGAGAAGAGTGGGGTGGATTGTGGTAGAGTGAGGTGGATTGGAGTGGGGTGAATTGGACTGGAGAGGGGTGGACTGAAACAGAGGGGTTGGTTTGAAGCGGAGTGAGGGACTGGATTGGGGTGGGGTGGTTTAGATTCGTTTTGGGAGGGTGGATTTGATCAGAGTGATTGGACCGGGTGGAGTGGACTAGAATGGGGTGGATTAGACGAACTGGAGTGAGGTTGGATTGGATTCAATGGAATAGGGAGGGGTGAATTGAAGCGGGGTGGGGTGGAGTGGATAGGAGTGGGGAGGTTTTGACTGGATTGGGGTGAATTGACTGGGGTGGATTGAAATGAGTAGAGTGGATTTGATTGGGTGGGGTGGACTAAACAGGGGTGGACTGGGGTACAGTGGGTTGGACTGGAGTAAAGTGGGGTGGACTGGATTGAAATGGGTGGAGTGGATTACAGTGGTGTTGTGGATTGGGGTGGATTGCATTGAGGTGGGGTGGATTGCACTGAGGTGGGGTGGAATGGACTGCAGGGGGGGTGAGGTGAATTGGATTGAGTGGGGCGGATTAGATGGGGTAGACTGGAGTGGGGGAATGGAGTGGGGGATTTGAGTGAGGTAAATTGAGTGGAGTGAGGTAGATTGAATTGAGTGTGGTGGACTGGAGTGGGGCAGATTGATTTGAGTGGGGTGCATTGAATTGGGGTAGGGTGGATTGGGGTGGGGTGAAATGGATATGGGTTTGGCTGGATTGGATTGGAGTGGGGTTGGATCTGAATGGAGTGGGTGGAACGGTTTTGAATGGAGTGGGGTGGAATGGTTTTGAATGGAGTGGGGTGGAACGGTTTTGAATGGAGTGGGGTGGAATGGGTTGGAATGAGTTGGGGGGAATAGGAGTGGGCTGGATTTGAGAGGACTGGTTTGAGTGGGTGGATGGACTGAAGTGGGTTGGACTAGACTGGAGTGAAGTGGATTGGATTGGACTTGACTGTGATGGGCTGGATTGGAATGAGATGAACTAGATTGGTGTGGGATGGATTGGATTAAAGTGGAGTGGATTAGAGTGGCTTGTAGTGGGGTGGATTTGATTGAGTATGGTGGATTAAGCAGGTCTGGATTGGAGTAGGGTGGATTAAGGTGGACTGTACTGGAGAGGGGCGGACAGGATGGGCAGATTAAGGAAGATTGTAATGGAGTGAGATGGATTCGGGTGAGGCAGGTGTAATGGATCTGAGCTGTTGGATAGGGTTGGATTGCAGTGGGTTGGAATGGATTGAGGTGGGTTGAAATGAAGTGGGGTGGATTGCATTCAATGGATTGGAGTGGGGTGGACTAGACTGGACTGTGGTGGACAGAACTGGAATGGAGTAGGTTGGACTAGAGTGGGGTGGATTGGGTTTCAGTGGATTGAACTGGAGTGGGGTGGATTGGATTCAAAGGACTGGAGAGTAGTGGACTGTACTGGAGTAGGGTGAAAAGGACTAGAGTGGGGTGGATTGAACCAGAGTGACTGGATTAAGGTGGACTGGATTGGAGTACAGTCGATTGGGTTGCGAGGATTGAACTGTAGTGGAATGGATTGCATTTGGCTGGATTGGGTTAGATTTTGAGTGGTGTTGGTTGGATTTGAATGGGCCGGGGTTGGGGGGGGTGGGCTGGACTGGAATTGGGAGGACTGGAGTAGAGTGGGGTGGACAGGGGTGAAGTAGATTGGAGTGGGGTGGGTAGAACTGTAGAGGTGTGGATTGTACTGAGTGGGGTGGATTGTACTGGAGTGGGGTGGATTGGATTGACAGCCAGGTGGATTGGACTGAGGTGGATTAAGGTGGGTAAAGTGAGTGAATTGGGTTATTGGACTGGGGTGATTGGGTTGGATTTGAGTAGGGTAGATTGGATTGAGATGGACTGGATTAGTGTGGGGTGAACTGAACTGGTGTGGGGTGAACTGAACTGGTGTTAGGTGGACTGGAGTGGGGAGGATTATTTTGGATTTAAGTAGGAGTTGGGCTGGGCAGATCGTTTTGGACTGGAGTGGGGCAGACTAGACAGGGGCCTTTTGGAGAAGAGGGGACTTGCATGGGGCAGACTGTTTTGGATTGGAGCTGGGCTTTTTGCTTTGCACTGGAGTGGGGTACACTGGAGTGGGGAGGATTAGAGTGGGCCAGATTGTTTCGGATTGGAGTGGGGAAGATTGAAGTGGGACAGATTGTAGCGGTACAGACTGTTTTGGAGCGGGGCAGGTTGCTTTGGATGTAAGTGGGGCAGACTGTTGTTCACTGAAGTGCTGCAGATTGTTCTGGACTGGAGTGGGGGAGATTGTTGTGGACTGCAGCGGGGAAAAATTGTTTAGAATGGAATGGGGAAGACTGCTTAGACAGGAGTGAGTCAGGTTGCTTTGGATTTTACTCGGTCAGATTGTGTTGGATTGAAGTGGGGCAGACTGTTTGGATTGGAGTGGGCCAGATAGGAGTGGGGCAGATTTTTTTGGATTGGAGAGGGGATGACTGGAGTGGGACAGACTGGAGGGGGACAGAGTGTTTTGGAGGGGGACAGAGTGTTTTGGAGGGGGACAGAGTGTTTTGGACTGAAGTGGGGTAGATTGTTTTGGACTGGAGTGGGGGAGATTGATGTGGGGAACATTTTTTAGACAGGAATGGGGAAGACTGTATAGACAGGAGTGAGTCAGCTTGTTTTGAACTGATATGGGGGCAGGCTGTTGGGAATGGAGTGGGCCGCATAGGAGTGAGGCAGATTGTTTTGGATTGGAGGGAGGGTAGATTATTTTGGATTGGAGTGGAGCAGAATGTTTTGGATTGGAGTGTGGCAAATTGTTTTGGATGGGAGTGTGGTATATTGTTTAGGAGTTACGCAGATTGCTTTGGATTGGAGTGTGGTGGATTGTTTTGGACTGGAGTAGAGCAGGCTGGAGTGGGGCAGACTGTTGGTTTGGAGTGGGGCAGACTGGAGCAGAGAAGACTGTTTTGGACTGAAGTGGGACATATTGTAATAGGGCAGATTGCTTTGGATTGGAGTGTGGTGGATTGTAATAGGGCAGACTGTTTTGGACTGGAGTGGGGGAGATTAAAGTGGGGTGGACTGGAGTGGGGCAGATTGTTTTAAGCTAGGAACTGGGCAAATTATTTTAGATTGGAGAGTGGCAGATTGTTTTGGAGTTGTGCAGATTGCTTTAGAATGAAGTGGGGTGGGGTGGATGGGTGTAGGATGGGTTGGTGTGGATTTGAATGGGGTGGAGTGAAGAGGATTGGATTTGAGTGGGGTAGCCTGTATTGTACTGGACTGGACTGGTGTGGTGCAATTTGTTTAGTATAGTGAGGCAGGCTGATTTGGAGTGGGAGCAGATTGTTTTGGATTGGATTGGGTTGGTGTAGTGTGGGGTGGAATGGATTGGATTGGGGTGGGGTTGAGTGGGGTGAGGTGAATTAGGAATGGAGTGGGGTGGATTAGATTGGGGCGGGATGGATTGGAGTGGGGCACAATGTTTTGGATTGGCGTGGTGCTGACAGGATTGAGGCAGATTGTTCTAGATTGTAGTGAAGCAAATTGTAGTGGAACAGACTATTTTTGGATTGGAGTAGGGCTAATTGTTTTGGATTGGAGAGGTGCAGACTGTTTTGGATTTGACTGGGGCAGATTATTTTGGGTTGAGTGGGGCAAATTATTTTGGATTGGAGTGTGGCAGATTGTTTTAGAGTTGCGCACATTGCTTTGGGTTGAAGCGTGGTGGATTGTTTTGGACTAGAGTAGGGCAGGTTGGAATGGGGCAGACTGTGTTGGTGTGGAGTGGGGCAGATTGGAGCAGGGCAGATTGTTTTGGATTGAGTAGGGCGGATTGTAATAAGGCAGAATGTTTTGGATACGAGTGGGGCGGATTGTAACAGGGCAGACTGTTTTGGATTGGAGTAGGGAAGATTAAAGTTGGGTGGACTGTAGTGGGACAGATAGGAGTGGGGCAGACTGTTTTGGTTTGGAGTGGGGCAGAATGGGGAGGGGCATACTGCTTTGGAGTGGAGCGTGGTGGATTGTTTTTGACTGGAGTAGGGCAGGTTGGAGTGAGGCAGACTGTTTTGGATTGGAGTGGGGAATATTAAAGTGGGGTGGACTGGAGTGGGACAGATTGTTTTAGATAGGAGCTGGCAGACTGTTTTGGTTTGGAGTGGGGTAGAATGGAGAGGGGCAAATTGTGTTGGATTGGAGTGAGGCAGATTATTTTGGATTGGAATGAGGCACATTGTTTTGGATTGGAGTGGCACAAATTGTTTTAAGATTAGAATGAGGCAGATTGTTTTGGAGTGGGGCAAATTGTTTTGGAACGGAACAGATTGGAGCAGGTAGACTGTTTTGGATTGGAGTGGGATATATTGTTGGTCAGTCAGATGTCTTCTATTTTCAGGGCACTAGAAATGAAATAAGAACAAAACAGTACCACAATCACGTTGAGTGCAGTGGACGGGCACTGATGGAGTTGAATCAATCAGTGCTAGGTTCCTGCTCCACATAAAGGAACAGAAATGATGCTAGGCCTGGAGTGACTAATTATGAGGCTTTAAAGAAGAGTCCCACACAAGCAAACAAATGGTATGCAACTGGATGGTAATGCTGCTGTCACAGGCTCGACCCTAAAAAAAAAAAACTTTAACAGATAAAAAGAAAATCTAAACAATACACATCCAGTGAGGATTATTAAACAAAAACAAAGCTCTCTAGCCACTCACAAGCCAGAGCCGACTCTAAACAGTTTTACAGTTCCGAAGCGCAAAGCACTGTTTTTCTCAATGATGCTTGCAAATAAACCATTGATGGACAGAGCACAACTGGCAGACCCAGAATCAAAAGCACAATATGCTAGCTCAATTCTTCAGTCAACATTGTACAGAAGTTGCCCGCTCTGGTAGCAATGGCATTCCACAGTCGGCACCTACTTCGAGGTGTCCTTCATCTCCTTGAAACTGACAGAAAATCACCATGATTCTTGAAGTGTTGATATTTCCCACATCATCTAATGCATTGGCCTTTAAGTAGGACTCTCTTATGAATCAATATCTAGGCCCCAACAAGTTCAGAAACATGTTTGCTGTCTTTTGTTTGTGTAAATCGATACAGCCACATCTCACTAGTGCTACAGTCCCTCCCTCCACTGGCTTCCAGTGAAAGAAAAAACAAAAGTTAAATCCTTTGTTTCATACAAAGTATTGCATGTTAATTACAGGACCACTTATCTAAGCTGCTGTTCACTTTTCTCCCATCCAGAAGTCTAAGATCTGCAAACCACAATATTGTCTCAACACTCTGCTGATCTGTGATGCTGGATCAGTAGTCATCCATGACAATTTCAAATTCCTCTAACTAAACCCATATGTTCTAACCACAGCCTTCCAGGGTTCATGCTTCTACCTGCTGCTGGTTATCCACTGATATTTCTTTAAAAGACAGTAAATGAGAATGGAGAATTAATAGAAGTCACTAGCTGCTTCCACTGTTTGTTCTTCATTGATGGTAGTGTTAACTTGCATGCCATAAACAGGTGAAAAATGTAAATCACAAGGTGCTGAAATAGAATCAAAAGCAGACTTTTAGTTGGCAAGAGAAAATGATTATTTGGGGGGGGGTGGGGGGGCAGAAAATGTTAAATAAAAGCAACATCTCAATACACCCTATTGTAGACAACTCAAAAAAGTCAAAGATTCACACCATCAAAAATGCAGCTAGGCTAAAATGACTAGGACACTCAGTAACTAGAAAAAGTTGCACATACTCACATGTGATAAGGGTTAAGAATGCCAGGAAACCTTTTACTAAATTGTTTTATGGGAGAATTTCAGCTACAGTAAATAAGACGTTTATGTAGGTGAATCACAGAGATAGAGGAAACTTTCCTTTAAAAGACGGAGAAAAATAGGTCTTCTCCCTACAGCACTAAAATATAAGGGGAGCATGAGAACAATAATGGTGACCTTATATGGTTAAAGTGGGTGTTAATCACTTAACCTGTTCTTTCAATGCAAGGATGGCACGGAGTGGCACTAAAGTGACCCTTATCCGTTGTGATGAAGAATTATTCCCAAATAAGAGCCAGAGGTAAAAAAAAATGTATTATACCTAACTGGCGAGTCCCAAGTGGCTGAAGTGAGTTTTGATAGCAGTCACGTACGACATGGATTCATTCATGCTATGTGTGAAAGAGATCAATTACCTCAGTGACAGTTCATTTGACAATTTCTCCCACAGGTTTAAAAAAAAAAAAAAAAAAAGTTCCTGCCGTCAAAGCAGTAACAATTTTAGAATACCTCATGAGCTTCCTAAGCTTCTCTTTTCGGCTTTAAAAATTATTTTTGTATACTAAATTGTCTTTAATTGCTATGATTAGTAACTTGTACTTGGGTGAACTTTCAATTTTATGAGGTTGAATCTAGCCAGACTTTCTAAATAACAGAATCTCTCTTTGCAACGATTATGATAACTTTACTTTGGAGGAGTGGTGACATGCTATTAATGACTTCAGGGAGCCAATAATTGAAGTAGTCAATGACAGGTGTGTATGTAACTGATTTAGTACTTGTTTGAAAAGAATTTAAACAAACATGGTTGCTCTCCATGATTCTGATGATTTTGCTTTCCGAACACGAACAAAAGGTGTGCGTGAGATGTAAAAAAAGAAAAGATGAGGAAAATCTCTCACCGTATTGCATGTTTTTGGTAAAAAAGTTTGGTAAAAGGTAGGAAATAATAATACATACTAATAGTGTACCTTATAGAGTGCATAGCTACTTTGGAACGAAGTGTCCCCGTGGCAAAGGTCTAAGATCCCAAGTGCTACTCACTCACAAAGGCTAAAGAATCAATTCAATCTAAACAACATCGTTTTTTAATTTTTTCCTAAAAAGAAATCCGATGGGGCATGTCGGAGAAAAAAAGGCAGCAAATTCCAAAGTCTGAAAGTTAGAAAGCTAAAAGAGCTTCCCCCAAGACACACACTAACTTTCGGAATGCAAGCTCTCCCAGCCCCCGAAGATCTTAGATATCTGAGGGGCATAGGGTTGAATGAAAGGCTGCAAGTACCAAGGGCTGCTATTTGTCAAAGCTTTGCAGCAGTAACACAAGTCCTTCAACGAGAGCCTCTGCTTCACAGGAAGCAAGTGTATATTAGCAAGTGAAGATCTCACAGAGATGTATTTCGTGAGATTGAGTAGCAGCCTAGCTGCCGCATTCTGCACTTGGTGGAGTCGCATCATGCAAGACTTTGTCAACCCCAGGTACAACACGTTCCAGTAGATCAGCCTAGAGATGATTAGGGCCTGGAACCCAGTTTTCTTTCTGAGTTCTGAAAGCAGGCCAAGGATATTTTTTAGGGTCTTGAGGATTCCAAAGCATTTCCCAGCCAAAGCTGTGATTTTGCTGTCAAAAAGACAGCTTCTGGTCAAATCAAATACATAGGTTTTTAACCCTGTGCTTGGGGCTAGGTAGAGGGCCAACCGTTTCAGGCCACCAAGAAGTCACTCATATGTTATGTTGTTTGCCCAGGATCAAGAGCTCTGTAGGATTAAATTTGGTGGCTACAAAAAAAGTCCCACACATAAATCCATTTGAGTAACATTAAATCGTCATGTTAGTAGAAGTCACTAAAGCTCTGCATGTCAAAGCTTCATGTTTCTTTATTATGTTGTATACATGATTAACTGTTACAAGATGCTCATCTTTTAGTTTCCATTCCCAATAGTCCAGAGGCAAAGGTTAAAATTGTTTTTCTCAGAGCCTTACACACTCAATGTTTCATATTATTCTTCAACAGACATCTTCCCTTTAACAAGTACAAAACTGAAAGCAGGTTGTGCGAAGAATTATACATTTTACATTTCCAAATTCATCTTACACGATGGCCATGAAATATATTACATTTCCCAAAAAATCCGTCTTGTATATTATCATTACATTTTCCTTTCTTCTTTTCAAATTACATTCTTTCCAATAAGTCTAACAAATGAGATCTCAACCACCTATCCCAGTGCATGAAAGTCTTAATACAGTATAAGGCTTTGTCATCCGACTTTTCATATCCAAAACCTAATCAGTTAAAAAGAGTAGGACACAAGTAAATCGGGGACTGTGTAATGTCTGGCACTCATCAGGTACACATCTCAGCAGTGCATAGGAAGATGATTTTGTTGTTGAAGAATGAGCACAAATATCTTCTGTGGGGGTTGGAGGTTTTTGAGGGCCATGGCACAGCAGATCTACATGCAAAATATGATCCCTCTGGGGATAGTCTGCTACTGGACTGCCTTGCCTTTCCTCTTTCCAAAGTACCTTAAGAAGAGCTGATCACCCAGTCTGAACTCACATGTTCTATCCACATAGTAGCTTACAGCTCTTTTGAGGTCAAGACAGTAAAGTCTGTCTTCCTCTTTAGTAGGTTGTGGAGGCGTACTGAATGTGGAAATAATGATAGATTGACTTAGGTGGAATTGAATGACTAGAAAGGAGTCTTGGTTCACAACACCAACTTGTTAGAGAAATGGAGGTGAATGGAGATTTAACAATTAAGACATTAAGTTCACTAACACGCTTGACTGAGGTGATGGCTACTAAGAAAATGGTCTTAAAAGTAAGCACCTCTAAGGGGCAACTGTAAAGAGGTTCAAACTGTGAACACATGAGCAAAGTATGAACTACATTTAGATCCCATTGAGGTATATTAAATGGTGTGGGAGGAAATGTATTTGGAAGTCCTTTAATGAACCTCAGGATAATGGAAGATGTGAGTACAGTTGGCTGATTGGGCAAGCACTTAAAGCCGAAAGGCTGACATATAACCCTTAACTGTAGGAACTGCACAGCCCTGCTGGGCTAGTAAAAGAGCATGTTAGAAATGGGGTCTCTAGTTGGCAATCGGTTTGCACCCTGTCCAAGTAGGGACCCTCAATCTAGTCAGGATAAGGGAGATACCCGTTCAGATAACCCCTGCTCACCCCCTTGGCAGCTTGGCACGAGCAGTCAGGTTTATCTCAGAAGCAATGTGTAAAGCATTTGCACATAACACACAGTAATAAGTGAAAACACTACAAGAGGACACCACACCAGTTTTAGAAAAATAGCATATATATATATATATATATATATATATATATATATATATATATATATATATATATATATATATATATATATATATATATATATATATATAAAAAAAACAAGACCAAATGCGATAAGAATCCAACATACAGTAAGAAAAATATGAATTATGCAAGATTTACTCAAAAATACAGTTCCTTGAAGTCAATAGCTCCACCTGGGGCTATCACGGCGTCGTGATCAACAAAACCAACAGTTCAGGCTGGCTGCAGCGTCGCGGGCCAGCTATGGTGTCGGGAAGACCCGCAAACAGTACCTTGGATTTGCAGGGCGTCGTGATCCTGCGTTGAGCTCTGGAGAGCGGCGTCACTGGCGTCAGTTTCCGGAGTCGGTGTAGGGAGTCGTCGGGCCCTTGAAGTCACACGCGTTGCAGATCGAACTCCGGGCTGATGAAGTCAGGTGCGCCGGCGTTGGGGCTGCGGTGCGAAGCGGGACGATGCGGCGTGCGGTGCCCCACAGGTCACGGCGCAGGCAGCGGCTCAGTGACTGCGTCCAGCGGCGTCGGTGAGACCAGGGCTGTGGTGTGAAGCGGGGCGATGCGACGTGCGGTGTCCACAGGTCACGGTGCAGACAGGATGCCTGGTGGCGACACTGGAGTAGATGATGCTGGCCTCGGTGAACTGGGGCTGCGGTGTGGGATGGGACGGCGCTTCGTGTACCTCGTGAGCGGTGTCCACAGGCCACGGTGCAGGCAGCGGTGCCGGTGTGAGCAGGAGCAGCATCGTCGGGGATGCCCAGGCTGCGGTGTGAGCAGGCGATGCCAGATTGCGGAGCCCACAGGTCACGGTGCGAGCAGCGGCTCGGTGAAGTCGTCCGATGACGGTGTCGGTGAGACCAGGGTCACGTTGCGAAGCGGGGCAATGCAGCTCCGTGTGGCGTCAGAAGGTCACGGTGCAAGCCAGTGCCGTTGTTGGCGGTGTTGCAGTGGTTTCTCCTCTTGAGCAGCACAAAACACACAGTTCCCAGTGCTGCAGGTCGAGTAACTTAAGTCTTTGGTGTCCCTGAGACATCCAACAGGAGGCAAGCTCTTCTCCAAGCCCTTAGAAAACTTTCTCAAGCAGGACACACAGCAAAGTTCAACCTTTGCACTCTTTTCAGGCAGAAGCAGCAACTGCAGGCCAGTTCAGCAACACAGCCAAGAGACAGTACTCCTCCTCCAGCTCTTCTGGTCTTCTCCTTGCAGAGGTTCCTCTTGATTCCAGAAAGATTCTAAAAGTCTGGGGTTTTGGGTCTGCTTCTTATACCCAGTTCTGCCTTTGAAGTTTGCAAACTTCAAAGCAAAGTCTCAAGTGTTTGCAAGATCCTTCCTTGTCCAGACCAGGCCCCAGACACTCACCAGGCGGTCGGAGACAGCATTGTGTGAGGGCAGGCAAAGTCCTTTCAGGTGTGAGTGACCACTCCTCCCCTCCCCTCCAGCAAAGATGGCTAATCAAGATATGCAGGCTACACCCCTGCACCCTTTGTATCACTGTCTGAAGGAGAAGTGTAAACAGCCCAACTGTCAAACTGACCCAGACAGGGAATCCACAAACAGGCAAAGTCACAGAATGGATTAAGCAAGAAAATGCCTACTTTCTAAAAGTGGCATTTTCAAACACACAATCTTAAAATCAACTTTACTAAAAGATGTATTTTTAAATTGTGAGTTCAGAGACCCCAAACTCCACATGTCCATCCACTCCCAAAGGGAATCTACACTTTAATAAGATTTAAAGGTAGCCCCCATGTTAACCTGAGAGAGGGACAGGCCTTGCAACAGTGAAAAAAACGGATTTAGAAATATTTCACTGGCAGGACATATAAAACACATTACTATATGTCTTACCTTAACCATACACTGAACCCTGCCCTTGGGGCTACCTGGGGCCTACCTTAGGGGTGCCTTACATGTAAGAAAAGGGAAGGTTTAGGCCTGGCAAGTGGGTACACTCGCCAAGTCGAAGTTACAGTCAAAACTGCACACAGACACTGCAGTGGCAGGTTTGAGACATGATTACAGAGCTACATATGTGGGTGGCACAATCAGTGCTGCAGGCCCACTATTAGCATTTGATTTACAGGCCCTGGGCACCTCTAGTGCACTTTACTAGGGGCTTACCAGTAAATCAAATATGCCAATCATGGATAAATCAAATCAACAGTACAATTTCTATAGGGAGCAGTTGCACTGATTAGCAGTGGTAAAGTGCACAGAGACAATAAACCAGCACAAACAGACCTGAAAAAATAGGAGGAAAAGGGCAAAAATTTTGGGGATAACCCTGCAAAAAGGGCCATTTCCAACAGAGCAAAATGAAGAATATCAGATAGACTAGTATTACGAGGATCTAAGGAATGGTCCACAGACAGTTTTGTAAATGTAATGTAAGGCTATCTGATAGCATAAATGTATTTTGTTGAGTGTCTTCTGGAAGATAACATAAAAAAATGTCTACCACTTCTTGTGGGAAGGGGGAGGGAGTGGCAATGTCGGAGGATGTTCACAGCCCCTCTATTTGCAACCTCAATTTGAAAGGGCCTAGCTAAGCTGATTTACAGCAACTCTATAAAACATGCAAGTTCCAGTATTCAATGCTACCAGCCAGCAAGTCCCAAAAACATTTGCACCGGTTTCTTGAGGGCCTATACTAATCTACAACTTCTAATATCTCAATAATCCCTCATAATTGTAAAATTTTACTTATTTGTCTGGCTTAAAGTTGAATCATTGTATGGTGCATGAAAATGAAAAATATACCTTTTTTAACATCTCCTCTCAGTTTTTGCTTGCATGAATATAGATCTATTGTGAGCTTTAGCACAGGCAAACCCCACTGTTCCAGGATCTGAGATACTATGGATTAGCAATGTTGTGTAGCAATGATGTTGTGGCTTTTCTAAAGTGAACCCTCTGCTTGCAAATATGTCTTTATCATATATGTAGTCAAATGTATTTGATTATTTCAAGGCAGTCATGTCACCTACATAGGATCATATAAATTGTTATTTTGCCTTCTGCTTTATTACCTCACTGCCCTTCGTCTCATCTTGTGGTTCCAGTCCAGGTCTGAAAGGATGAACCCTAACTCTTTATTCTATGCCTGTGGTTCTAAAAATTCTGGACCCATGTAATTTACTTTGCCACAGCAGTACGATTTTAGTATCAAAAGACCGATAATGACTAGTACACTAAGCATGAGCATTTTCGCTCAATTCCAGCAGCGTTTTCACCTCGAAATCGCCATTTTCGTCCTGCACTCGTGGCTCCCATTTTATACACGGCAGCCATTTTAAAAGTTGCCCTCACATAGGCTTATAATACAGTCAGATTTGATTCCAAGGACACGTACACCTTGATTGACTTTTCTCTGACCTGGGCAAGCTGGAACCATTGCCTCAGGCCAAACCTGTTTGGTCAGTCCCTCTCCCAGTGGCCGAATCAGATAGCATCAAGGCACACCATGCCATAAAACCCTTATTATCGCTCACACACCCTGCCTAATCTTGCTCACACCTGCACCTGCTCTTTTCTTCTTCTTACTTTACGAGGGGGAGGTGCCCGTTTTTATTGGGGGTCCACACTTATCTGATGTAAAATACTAGGCCTTGCCGGGTAATTTATCATGGGTTGGATGACATGAAATATGAGGTTTCATCATGACACTGTTTTTTCCTTTGTAGTGAAAACATGTGAATGACCAACCAAAATGTCAAGAATGTTTGCCTGAAGCTTAAAAAACTGTATATAAGGAAACCTGACTTTGCATTGAAACACAGTCTCCCGAGAACATACAAATCGTGCTGTTGTACTTCTAGGACACTTGTCAATTGGTTGCAGCCAATAAATTCGATCTTTGACTTCACCTAGAAGACTCTGAGTTTCTGTAGTCTGAATCAGGAAAGTACCCGAGGTCTTTGGGTGTACCCTGGCACCGCTGGGTTACCGGATCAGTACCGGTTCTGAAAAACCCAGTACCTCAGTTTGCGCCCAAACGTGGGGCGATACCAGCGGTACCGGTCCAAGCCTGAGGTCATTTCAAGTTAGGCTTATGCGCTTAGGCTTGTGAGTTAATGTATCGCAAATAATAGGCAAGGGATGCAGCTTGCTTTTATATGTGGAATTATCACAAAAAAAAGAATAATGTTTTTTTTTTTTTTTTTAAAAAGACAATTATTAATTATGGAAAAATTATTTAAAAAATAAGTGCCTTTCAAAATCGTTTTTTAATATTTATAAAGCTTCATACCTATACTATGACCTCCTAACATTAAAATTTAATTTAAGTTATGTTGCACCGCTAAAATGACATTTGTATGTGCAATTTTCCCTTGGCGCAGGAGCAAACAAGCTCATTTCTATAAAGTATAAGTTAATATTTTCAATGGCTGACTAATGGATTGTGTAATAGACATTCTGGTAATGCATATTATGCAAGAAAATTGTAGGATATTGATTTTTTAATGCCTAAAATATCAAAGTCGTTTTTGGGCAAAAGCACTGTTTAAACTGCATTTTCTTTCATTCAGAGTACTTTTTAAAGTGTCTCAGGCTTCAGTAAATGCATACATTTAGGTTTGATATATATATTTGCAGGTTGTGCCTTCTTATGATTCAATGAGTCAATGTGCCAGTACAAAGGCTTGTTTTAATATCAAGGTTGAAGGTTCTAACTTCAGCTGGGCCTACTGAGACGTTCATTCATTCGAGGTTGATGAAATATGTACCATTGCATGGGATTGCAACAAGCATTTATTCTAACAACTGGTATGTGTGTTATTAAGGTTTGTGAATTATTCACAGTAAATGTAGTTTAATAATCTGGAAATAGAGATACATTTTTTTAGCGCCTAAAAAGTAAAAAAATTTTTTTTAAATAGAGTGAATTATTGCAGGTTAGAAGGAAAATAGAAAGGCCTACTGTCTTTGACAGATTCAGAGTGGCAGAAGCTAGGAGAGCTACAGAGGCTGGCTCAAGTCATGCTGCTGAGATGCTATCTTTAGTTTTCCCATAAACAATGGAGGAGGCTGTCATGTTGACACTTGTGACCTTTTAAATTAGGGCCTTGTCTCTGTGAAATGCAGAATGACCTTACCGGGCCTCTAAAAGTGGGATTTCTGGTTTCTCCAGAAGAACATCAATACAATTAAAGAACTTAATTCCAAAGGGAAAATATAAAAAAAGGGGTTTCTTCGAAAGTCCCAACATCATGTTAAATGCTCTGCAGAACTGATACATTTGCGTCTCCGCTCTAAAAAAATAAAATTATGCCTGCTAGTTGCTTTTATTTGACAGAAAACGAAGTGTTGCATTAAGTCTTAGACAGAAAATAAGATGCAGCCCTTTTCTAAAATTTTGAAGGCTACATGCCTTAATGAGAACGATTTGCCAATTAAGACTTATTTTTCACAGTGGAAATTGTAGGTGCCAAATTAATATGGAGTGTCAGTGTAACAATTTTTACTTTTAGAAAGGTAAAACTAAGGTGGCTTGATGTTGCGAAGTAACTGACAAGAGGGTAACAGTTAAGTAATGGAAATTTATTTTCATGTATTTGGTCCTATCATGAATTGTTCTTGCTGGTCCTGTATGTTAGAAGAGAAACAGTAAAGTTATATTTGACAGCAGATTTCCATTGCCTGGTGATCATTTCAAAAGGAGGGTAAGGATTTTAAACCTGACAAATTAAACAGGCCCAAATATTGGGTTTTGGGCTGCAGGTTTACAGTGCATAAAGTACATGACATGGTGTTGTGTGTCACCGCTTGTTCACACATGCTATTGTTTTGTCTATGCTTTTTGTGCTTGATACACAGCAAGTATATCTGATGGCTTGACGTTTTGTGCGTTTTTATTATTATTATTTTTTTTTTTTTGCATGTTTGTTGCTGCTTTTGATACTATTACAAGCTCCCCTGTGTTGTGAGGGGATGGTCATGACGATGCCCATCGCTACGCAACAGTTGGTTGAACTTGTTCTGGTTACTAAATTCCACAGATAATGATATTTCATGCTGTGAACATAAAAGACAACACTTCACCAGTGAATGTCTATTTGGCTATAATGGTATTGAAGGAAAATAAAAAGAGATATACAGGATCAAAGTGTGTCACCTGCAGTTAGTCACGTTACTGCCCCTTCCCTTAAAGGAACAGGCAGCCCTACATTTATGTATCCTTGATTGGACCTAAGGATGAAATTATAGATCTGTGACTCAAGGTGGCCTAATTTCTATATTACATTAGTTAATGATGTTCTGTTTCCTAAGTAGCATATGGCTTTCGTTCCTTAAAAGAAAACCAGGTTTTCATTTTTTCCTGAAGAAGGAACTGAAACATTAGCTAGGAGTACCGTATATGGTGTAGTCGCCAACGGTAGAGTTAAAATTTGTGTAACTTTGGCCTTTGTGTATCACCCGTACTCTTGGTGTTGTGTCACATGCCTGACTATCACCCAAATAATTTTTTTTGTTCTTTCTATAGATTTTTTCTTTGGTTACTTCCCCTGACCAATGTCGCACCATGCTTAGTTATTGAGATTTTAGCTATGTCCTAGTCCCATTTCTCTTTTTCGAATTCCTTTCACCAGTCAGCCCTTTTATTATTATTGATGTATTGTTCAGGTTCACATTTCCAGACTGCAGTGATGTACCAGGGACCCCCATGTTATGTATAATTCCCTTTGGTATGACCAGACTGGTTTTCAAGAATTTGCCTGCTTCAATGTTTTCCAGCCTGACTGTCAGGGTAGCGATAGACTGGTTAACTGACTCAATATTATAGTAAGACAAGTTTTCCATCTCAATAGGAGATATCTTATGTTTACCTTTTTGAACATGACAAATTTTCAATGTCTATTTTAATTTGTTTTTCGGTTCCCTTCTGTTCCTGCTACTTTAATTTTTTGTGGGATCAGATGTGTCCTAATCATGCAAATATCAGGACCCTCTAGTTCTTGTCTTTTTGTTTGCACATTTGACTATTAGCCTGTGTATTGCATAGTGCACCTGATGCACAGTTTTTAAAGGAAGGTTTCTACATGTCCCTGATAATCGGTATCATGTGATTTCTCTATTGAGATGTTCTAAGGTAAGGAGGAACACCTAGACTTAATCATTGAGGCAAATATGTGTTTACCCCATTAGACAATGCCACTGTGTGAGGAAATCCATTCAGATAGAATTCTCATGTAGCTATAGATGGCAGAGAATAATGGAGAGAACTGAATTAAAGATGCTACAGACCCTGTTTTGCCCTTCTGCCTTTGTCTTTGTATGTTATGCCCATGGTGTATGGCTACTCCTTTGAAGATTGCAGACCACCTGCTTGCAGTCCCCTTGTTAAAAACCATGAACTGTTTTTGTAATAAATTGAAGGAAACTAACAGCTGTGGCACACTTCCTACGTCACTAGATTCTGCAGGTATCAAGTCATAATAACCTGCAGGACATTGATTTAAGCCTAATTCCCATCAGTGACAGCTACAGATGAAAGACGGACGTCTTGGCCCTACAGTCTCAGCACCCAGGAAGTAGCAAAGCTGGACAGCGATCGCCAGCGCATGGTATCGTACTTGCTCCATCAGACGGCGTTGGACATCACAAAACCAAAGTTTCAGTGTAAAAGAGCTAAAGAGAAGGATTCCTGTTGTTGATGGCAGAGCTGTTTTGAGGTTTCATTTCTCTACCTGTCATGTGCTGGTAACCTCTGACAGTGTGCAATCCCTTGAGCCCCTTGGCCTGAGTTTTGGCCACACACTCCCTTTTCTTTGCTCCAACGGAAGAAGGGCAGTGCACCGGAGATTTCAAGTTTGGAAAAAGGCACTATATTTTGGTGCCCATGAAAGAGCAGCTTGAGCGTCCTCTGACACTAAATAATGAGTGTTGGAGTCTGAAAGTGCTGCTGAGCTTGAGCTATTTCCCAATTAATGGTGCTTGGGTCTGCACGAGATGATTTGTGCCCTTGATCAATGAAGAGCACATTGTTTGTAGTATCTGCCACAGAGGAGAGACACTGGTGCATTGCTTTAAGACATTGAGACTTTCGAGTGAGCTGTGGGTGTTTGCCAGGAGGGCACTCCAACTAAGCAGTACTTTTCTCACGAAGAGGCCTGAATTGAGAGGCCCATGCGAAAGAAAACAACAAAAGAAAATTTGATGGACAATAGAAGCCTGCCAGAGAGGCTTTTTGAACGGACTCTGGGCATAGTTGGTTTCACAAGAGGTTTCCGTGTGATTGTATAGACTAGGTGTTAAGAGACTGATTGTTTTGCTGGCATTGTTTTAAAGTACTATTCTGTTTAGTAAAAGCAGAATAAAGTCCATTTTCTGTGGAAAGAGTACCCCCTTTTCACCTTAGAGCATTGATGAGTCACCACTGTTCCACCTGAACATACAAAAATTACTGAAATGCAGAGGAGCCCTAAAAATGTTACTAGATAATTTTAGGATTTGCTTTTTGGTTAGGGTTGTGAAAAATTATTATTTCATTTGTAAATAGTGGTCACTACTTTCTTCCGTTGTCTATATGTTCTTAATAACGTGTTTTCTAGTGTCTTTTAAACATGACGTTGTCATTTATGGGTGGGATTGTTTTTCTCTACTCAATTGACTTCTGCACCCACTTCCCAACCTATGTCTTTTCCTACTATTGTTTCTTTGCACTCTTTTCACCCTTTTCCTGAACGTGAGCAGGTTAGAAGATCAGAATTTGTAAGCAATTCTTTTGTACAGCTTCTGCATCAACACTAGTTAGTAGTGAACATCACTAATTGTTGGGTGTGTGATCTTATGCCACCTACTGCAGATAGAGGTATTCCTTATTTTGTCCTGCCATATGTGGCCTTTTGTGCTACTTCATGTTCAAGGAGACCTGTCCAGAGAGAGTTACCAAGTACTAGAATTTTGCTCCAGCAACATCTCCATGGCCTTATAAACATAGACCTGGACTCAGATTAGCATGAGAATAGGTTTATTGCCTATGTAAGGGCAAAAGGAGGGTTTGTGGTTCTAAAAATTCTGGACCCATGTAATTTACTTTGCCACAGCAGTACGATTTTAGTATCAAAAGACCGATAATGACTAGTACACTAAGCATGAGCATTTTCGCTCAATTCCAGCAGCGTTTTCACCTCGAAATCGCCATTTTCATCCTGCACTCGTGGCTCCCATTTTATACACGGCAGCCATTTTAAAAGTTGCCCTCACATAGGCTTATAATACAGTCAGATTTGATTCCAAGGACACGTACACCTTGATTGACTTTTCTCTGACCTGGGCAAGCTGGAACCATTGCCTCAGGCCAAACCTGTTTGGTCAGTCCCTCTCCCAGTGGCCGAATCAGATAGCATCAAGGCACACCATGCCATAAAACCCTTATTATCGCTCACACACCCTGCCTAATCTTGCTCACACCTGCACCTGCTCTTTTCTTCTTCTTACTTTACGAGGGGGAGGTGCCCGTTTTTATTGGGGGTCCACACTTATCTGATGTAAAATACTAAGCCTTGCCGGGTAATTTATTATGGGTTGGATGACATGAAATATGAGGTTTCATCATGACACTGTTTTTTCCTTTGTAGTGAAAACATGTGAATGACCAACCAAAATGTCAAGAATGTTTGCCTGAAGCTTAAAAAACTGTATATAAGGAAACCTGACTTTGCATTGAAACACAGTCTCCTGAGAACATACAAATCGTGCTGTTGTACTTCTAGGACACTTGTCAATTGGTTGCAGCCAATAAATTCGATCTTTGACTTCACCTAGAAGACTCTGAGTTTCTGTAGTCTGAATCAGGAAAGTACCCGAGGTCTTTGGGTGTACCCTGGCACCGCTGGGTTACCGGATCAGTACCGGTTCTGAAAAACCCAGTACCTCATGCCCTGTGAAAGTGTTCTTTAGCCAGGTCCTCTTTCTTTCTGAAGAACTAGTATATTATTGAGGGAAAAGCATGCATTCATCCACGATGCTAGCAAAAGTTGTTCCAATTCTAGAACACCTCTTGCTGCGGTCATGTGAATGACTTTGCTTAGGGCCAATTACTTAATTTGAGTGCATCTAATTAACGGCTCCTCACCAATTACATAATGTATTCTGAATTGCTAAAAGGATTTATTATTTCATTTTTCAATGGGGCTGCACAGTTTATTGCATTTATTGCCATCTCAAGTTTTGAAGGCTTCCCTAGGAAGGCCAGGGTTGAAATCTGCCTTGTCAAATAAAGGGGTAAACTGAGATGATGACCAGACAATCCTTTCAGCGTTCTAAACACATCTCAAGTTCATAACATTGTGATCATCACCACTGACTTTCAAGCCTTCTAACTTCTATCTTTGGTCTTGGGTCCAGGGTAGCTAACAGAGGGAGCATCCAGCTAGGGCATGATCAGTTACAGATAGCACTTCTCAATATCTTTTCTTGTCCAGTCCCAAATATAGCGCATGTGTGCTGCTCTACAGTAATTAAGTAGGTCTGGGATTCCCCAACCTTCCATAAGTGTGGAGCTGAACTTCTGATACACACTTATCCCCTTGTTTGTCACATGAACACAAGGCATGAAGGTGTAGATCTATAATGAGGTTCTAATCCCCACCCAGAGTAAGTTTGGATCTACAACAGTATCAATAGTCTAACGAACTCAAACAGGAAAGTAGTGTCCCATTTAAGGCATACACACTGAAATGGGTTCAATGGCCAAGATTTCAAACTGGTTATGCAAGGAGCCTGCCCTGAGGCCACTGGCAGATAGGGAGACAGTGATAATAGCTACCTCTAAGGAACAGCAGAGTAGAGAGTTCATCTATTTTAAAGTTGTTTTAAAATGACTTTACTGGACTCGGGGAGGAAAAAACATTGAGGGGCAGTGCAACACCATCCAAGGTCCAAAATAATAATAGAGTATTACCTCTGGCAGTGGAAAAAAAAAAAAATGCAATACGTACTAGTGTGAGAAGGGGATCTGGTCGATTTGCAAAAAGGATCGACACTGCTTTTGCATCAACAACATCCTCACATAAATCATTCCTGTGAAGTGGACCAATATAGCTCTCACTCCCTTGGTACGTCTACTGTACCAACTTGCAGAGATAACACTATTATTTTACTTATTGTTTAGGACAAGGACCTTTAAATGCAGAGTACTTCTCTTGCAGAAAGAGCTATATTTTTGACCACTGGTAGCATTATTTCACTCGTTATCCACTCCTCTTTCACATTACCCTTTAGGTGTCACCCCACAACACAAATGTTATGCTGGCGGTTTTACAATCGCGCAGCATTCAACAATTGCTTGGCCTGGTTGTGCTTCATCTGTGATAGAGGAAAAAACTTTACGCTGCATAGATCACATTTTGCTAGGTGAATGAACAGTTCTGACAGCTCACTGGCAAAAAGCATATCATTTGTGGGTATAGCAACACATTTGTGTACAGAAAGCTGTAATGAACCTTTTTTAATTGCCTACTGATTTTCACTCAAAGATAAACATGCCACTGTGAGAGCTGAGATTTAGCATGAAATAATTATTTCATATGTAATCATATTGATTTACTAATAAGATAAATTTTTAAATTAAAAAATAAAATTTAACATGAAAATTGTGCCTTATTTAGTGACCTCAATCAAGTAAAAGGCCTGATAATGTTTATTATAAAAAACACTGTAATGGAAAAATATTCTATTTCTTGAAGAAAATGTTCTCTGCAAAAATAAATGCTGAAACCATACTTTATTGGGTTGCTGCTGTGCCTTTTAGCACAGCAAGGCCAGAGATAATGTTGAATGCCTGCCAAAAGAACTGAAAACACTTGTTCTCTGCTATGTGTCAAGCAAGCAAGGTCACAACGTATAGTCATCTGTCTGCCAAGCTGAGCTAAGGTATGAACAATAAAAGAAAATCTCCATAGAAGTACAAGCTTCTTTTGTTTTATTCATGAGTTTATTCTGTGTTCGTACTAATGGAATGTGTTTCACTCGAGGGGAAGTACTGATTTGAAAATGTTTCTACTTCTTCCCAACTATCGTCCGGCAGCAAGTGTATTTTGAAATGGCTAAACAAAGACCTTCACTGAACAGTGCGGAAATATGCATCAGATATAACAATTAATAATGTTTGGGCTTATGCAAAAGGAAGAAGCAGCGAAATACAAAGCATTTAAGCTAATATTGGGATACTGTCTGATGAGCTGAAGTTTTACGATTGGATGATTCTTGTCCATATGAAGTTTTTAGCCAAATGAAGAATATCAGATAGATGAGTATTATGAGGATCTAAGGAATGGTCCACAGACCGTTTTGCAAATTAAGGCCACTGCTAGAATAAATGTACTTGGTCAGTGTCTTCAGGAAGATAACATAAAAAAACGCCTACCACTTCTTGGGGGAGGGAGTGGCAATGTCGTAGGATGTTCACATCCCCTGTTTTTGCAGCCTCAATTTAAAAGTGCCTCGCTATACTTATTTACAGCACTCTATAAAACAAGCAAGTTCCAGTGTTAAATGCTACTAGCCAGCAAGTCCCAAAAACATTTGCACTGGTTTCTTGAGGGCCTACTCTAATCTCCAACTTCTAATATCTCAATAATCCCACATAATTGTAACATTTGTATTTACTTGTCTGGCTTAAAGTTGAATTATTGTATGTTGCTTGAAGACGAAAACTATACTTTTTTTTTTTTTTTTTTTAACATCTCCTCTCAGGTTTTGCCTACATGAATATGGATCTCTTGTGATCTTTAGCACAGGCAACCCCCACTATTCCAGGATCTGAGATACTAGAGATTAGCAATGTTGCTTAGCAATGATCTTGTGGCTTTTCAAAAGAGAACCCTCAGTCTGCAAACATGTCTATCATATCTTCAGTCAAATTTATGGATTATTCAAGGCAATCATGTCACCTACATCCGATCATTTAGCTTGTTGTATTGCCTTCTGCATTCTTACCTCCCTGCCCGCCCCTTCATTTTGTGGTTCCAGTCCGGGTCTGAAAGGATGAACCCTAACACTTTCTTCTACGCCCTGTGAAAGTGTTCTTTAACCAGGTCCTCTTTCTTTCTGAAGAACTAGTATATTCTTGATGGAAAGCATGCATTCATCCCCGATGATAGCAAAAGTTTTTCAAATTTTAGAACCGCTTTTGCTGTTGTCCTGTGAATGCTTTTGCTTACAGCCCACTAATTAATTTGAGCGCATCTAATTGATGGCTCCCCACCAATTACGTAATCTATTCTGATTCGCTCAAATGATTTATTATTTCATTTTTCAATGGGGCTGCAAAGTTTATTGCATTTATTGTCATCTCAAGTTTTGAAGGCTTCCCTAGGAAGGCAAGGGTTGAAATCTGCATTGTCAAATAAGCCGGTAAACTGAGATGATGCCCAAGCAATCATTTCAGTGTCCTAAACACATCTCAAGTTCATAACATAGTTTTCATCACCACTGACTTTCAAACCTTCTTCTATCTTTGGTCTTAGTGCAGGGTAGCTAACAGATGGAGCATCCAGCTAGGGCATGATCAATTACAGGTAGCACTTCTCAATATCTTTTCTTTTCCAGTCCTAAATATAGCGCATGTGTGCTGCTCCATAGTAAGTAAGTAAGTAGGTCTGGGTTTTCCCAACCTTCCTTAAGTGTGGAGTTGTACCTCTGATGCACACTCGTCCGCCTGTTTGTCACATGCACACAAGATATGAAGGTGTAGTCTGTCTACAGGATGTACACGTAGTCGGTCATCACTTTTGACAATAGTCTTCGGTCTCGCCCACAGTTAGGGCTACCACATATCTCATGCACTGGATATATAATGAGGTTCTAATCCCCCAACCAGAAGAAGTTTGGATTTACAACAGTCTATCAATAGTCTAACGAACTTATACAGAAAAGTAGTGTACATTTAGGGCATACACAATAAAATGGGTTCAATATTCATGAAGATTTCAAACTGGTTATGCAAGGGGCCTGCCCTGAACAGTGCAGAAATATGTATCAATATAACAATTAATATTGTTTGGGCTTACGCAAAAGAAAGAAGCAGAGAAATACAAAGCATTCAAGCTAATATTGGGATACTTTCTGATGAGCTGATGTTTAATGATTGGATGATTCCCGTCCATATGAAGTTTTCAGCCAATCACAGAAGTTTAGCGAGTTTAATTTAATGTTTGAGAATCAGACAGTTCATTGCTTCCTGGTTTCCAGAGACTTCACTTCTCATTCTAATGATCTGTCACTTTGACATTTCATGCTTTGTCAGTCAGTCTACTGACATTCTGGTATTTAATATTTTGAATTATTACTCCTGCTCCATGCAATGATGCTGGTGCTTACTTTGGCGCTCAATGCTTAGAGCCTGTAGCTCTTTGCTGTCTGCCTTAGATAATTAACTTGATGGTTCAGAGAACATAGAGAATTGCCACCCCTTTTATTTGCCCCTGTTATGATACTGATACTGCTGACCCACTGATGAAGCTATGCTGTGTTGCTGAATTCTTTAGGATTTATAAATATACTGCTCTTGGCAATGTTATTTGTCTTTTGTTTTAGAGGTACCGGCTGCTACTGTTTAAATTCTGCTATTTTTTATAGTGCCATAGCTAGAAGTTTTCTAAATTAATGTTACTAAAACGTTTGCATGATGCCCAACATGCTAATGCTAATTTGAGGTTAGTGAGGTGTTTTTCTCTAGGTCTATGATTTGACATTGTTTTATTTCTGAATCAAATGTATTTTATCTCTCTTACACAGATATTCATGTTATTGATTTGTGTTCTAACTATTGAGTTCATTGTTCTATTTGCCTTGTTTAAACTAAGATTCTTCAGGCCAATCAGTCAGCCTGTGATACTTCTTCATTTGTACCATTTGGTGTTGAGAATAATTTTTGTGACCTTAGCACTGTTAATATAGGGAAATAAATATTCGAATTGATACCAAAAGGTGTGGTTATTCATAGCCAAATGGGTCATGGTCCGTCGTATATTGATGCTTTGGTGATTATCATTGTTTAATGTTGTTTTATGCCTCAATAAATATGTTAATCAATATAATTTAAACGAGTCAAAAGGTTAATCGACATTCAAGCAGCACCCAACCACTTACAATTATGAAACAGATAAGCCAATGGTGCTCTACCTCCACCTCTGTTTCTCTGCAGTTAACCCTGTGTCTCTTCAATTATCAAACTGAATCTATTTAACTATGTAAAGTATGAAATTACACTGTGATGTCGGAATTGGACATAAACCTAGCAAATCCTGCAAGCTTAGGAGGGTCCAGAACTTGTGGATCAGGTTGTTCACATTTAACATTCACTATTTGATCAATGGACACGTCCTGAAAGAAGTCAAATGATAGCAGTACAATGTAGAAGCTTGGAACCCTGCCTCAACAGCATATTCAATGAAAAACCTAAGGAGTCATTCTAGCTATTGTCTCCAGTGTCTAATAAAAAACACAATTGTCAGTAGTACTCCCAACAGCTACTGCGCTCAACAGTATCAGCAGTTTCATTATTCTAACAGCCTCAGGATAGCGAACCCAAGAAAACGCTGAATGAAGAACTTAGTGAATACATATAAACAACTTTATGTTTAAACTGCTAAGCTTTAGGGTGACGAAAGGAAGAATATGTTTTGATTGGCGCGCCTGCAGGCCCACTCACTCTGCTGGATCTACAACATCCCGATGCTAGCAAACGTTTTTCAAATTCTAGAACAGCTCTTGTTGCTGTCAAGCGAATGCTTTTGCTTGTGTGGAGGTGAGCAGTGGTGCTACTCTAGTTGAGGACAATTGCCCACATCGGCCGGGCTAGGCAGGTGCACGGTTGGGGCAGAGATCGCATTTAGAGTACCTTGTGGCCAGGGCCTCCTAGGGTACAATGGACTGGAGCACCCAGGGTTGCTCCTTTGCAGTCCAGGGACTAGACATCGTTGCAGGTCAGACATGGATTGCTCTGGGCTGCAGCTCTGCGGCCTGGTGATCTATCATTCCTGTGGGATGGGCCCAGACTGTCAGTAGATGCATCCTTGGAGTCCTGGCTTTTCAAATACCAGTAAAGATCTTGTGAATTACGGGTGGTCTAAAGCTGGCTAAACCTGGTACCAAGCTGTACACGAAGAGTCAAGACCATCCTAGCAACAGATCCTCCCAGGACCAGACAAGTTGGACATTATTCTGAAAACCATACAGCTTTGGTTGAAGGCAGTGTATATATAAATAATGTTTGCACGGATGTCTTGGTCAGGAAGGAGAAGTCATACTTCTATAATCAGTGTTGAGTGACTGTGTGGCTCCATGGGGTTCAGGCACATCTTATTATCACACCTGTGGCACTTCCAAGTAGTTTTTCTTCGTAACATGGAACATCAGGGGGATACACACTAACAAAAAATACAGAATTCACTCATTTCTTAAGCACCGGGCGAGGAGTTTGTATAGCCTTGCTCCAAATGTCCTATATAGCGCTCAAGGAGGATGCTTAACTCCAGAAACTATGGCATGGTCTGGTCTTTGCCCCTAACAAGGATGAGCGCAGGAGAGGAGGTTGAGGGCAAAATGGATGGAGAACCAGCAGTAAATCAGTAGTATTTATTTATGTTCCAAACACAGACCAACAAACATTCTTCAGTCAGTTCTTGGAACAGTTAGAGAAGTGCACACATATCTCCTGGATCCCAGAACGTGTCTTGGATGTCACGTTGGGCAGATCAGTTCCACACCGCAGCCACGGCGCTGATGCTTTGACTTAAGCAACAGTCCTTAATAGACGTTGGGTGACTCCACAATCCTGACATTAGCTCTACCCATTTTACTTCCCCCTAGGACTTGCATGGCGATTGGACAGGGTTGTCTGTCTGTCCCACTGTCTCCACGGATATCCTCCTCCGATTATTTAGGCAGGGAGTTTTTGATCACAATCCTTTCCTCCTCAGCCTAAGCTGGGGCAAATTTCTGCCTACCTCGAGGCGCTTACAAAGTTCCATGTTCGAGGATTTGGCTATCTGATGTTCACTCACAGGAAAAAACATTTTTTTTCTTTTTATAACAATGCTGGTACAGCTTCCTCTTTAACAACAGAATGGGAGGCTTTCAACATGATCACGCGTGGACAATGCATACACACTGTGGTTGGCACACAAGACCCAGGAAAAGGATGCAAGTAAGATGGAAGATCCTACATCCAACCTGAAAGGTAATGAATGAGCAACCTGACCCTTCAGGGCTCCCTATGTACCAGGCGCAAAGAGGAAGCCAATGTAGTGGAAAAGCTACAATGCATAGATTTTTCTGCTTACATCCCTCAAATGCATGCAAAAGAGGACGGGGGCATATTACTGGCATGGACTGCTAACTGGGAAAACATGCATGTACCTTTGACATTACTTCAAACTGTGCAAAGGTTCCTTGTATAGTCCCAAAAAGCCATTCATATTTCTTTGTACGATCTCGCCTGCAGGTCTTATGAGGGCAGACCTTCGAGAACTGCTACAGTGGTATGTGACATCCTCGGTGAACTGTTCCTACATAGTGTGCCCCCTGAGTTAGAGATGAGCTTGATGCCCCCATTACAATTCAGAACATTAAGATCATATAGATTCAGCTCCTTGCAAGACACTAAGCACTGATGTGTTTCCAGTGGAACTTCATAAAACTTATGCTGATGTCTTTGTGCCTACATTGGACCTAGAGTATGAGAGCAACCCCAGCGGGTTCTGTGGCTTGTATCTTAGGGAGGCCTTATTTGTCTCGGTACTCAACCCCCCTGCATAGAGGTCAATAGCTGTCTTACATTCCGATTATAAAATCCTTCACAAAATCTTGTCAAGCCGTATAACTCCAGGTGTACCCACAGCTAATTCACTGGGATCACAATGGTTTTATCCCTGGGAGGAACACATCACTGAACATAAAGAGGCTACACAAAATGAGAAGTACCCCTGCTAGCACGGCCTCGTTCTGCTTGCCTGGTCCTCCCCTGGAAAAAGCATCCCCACAAAGCTTTGGCCTGAAGGGAGCTTGTCAGGGCCCAGGACCGGCAACTTACAAGTGTCCATTAGTTCTTGCACTGCTTTCGTTATCTCCACGCCCCATCCCTGAGTATGTTAGTGGGTTTTAATAATACCCAGTGCTTAATTTAGCACCGGCACTTATTTTTCAGTCCCGGCGCTTATTCTTCGTCCTCAAGCACTTGCTGCGAGCAAAGGACACACTTGGGAAAGACGGAGGAAGACAAAAACTAAAAAGCATCACAATGGGAGAAAGCAGAAAGCTGCAAGAGTGACCTGAAGGGGCAGGGAGTGGCTTTAAATAATTAAAGGGACCCGAGATGGCTTCCGGATTAGGCTGCCTCAATATTCCGTGCTCGCACATTTAAATGCAGCAGCCACGTGTTTAAGAGGAGAGCTCTGGGCACGGCACGTTTTTAGTTACAAATTAAGCACTACTACCAGTTGCAGTACAACTTCAGTTTTCAGGGACTAATTCCTTTCAGCAGACGTGTGCACACGGCTCATGCTAAGGTTATCGGACATCCCTCTTTTTTTAGGAAAAGGACTATATTGCTAGCAACGCATGTGACAGCTGAATTGCTGTTATTTTCGTCAGTCACACTAAGCGAACGTTGTACTATTACATCACTTTCATGCGTGAACTATTTATATGTTAACACAAATGCCAATACAGAAGGTTGTAAAAAAAACAAAAAAAACTGCTAGGAATATTGAGGTGCAACACTACCCTGTGAGAAAAGGAAGAAATTATATGAATGGCATTAGACAGATCATAACGTCTCGGAGACCACTGAAGACGAGCGGAATTCAGAGTACCATTGAATAACATTTCAAATATATTTTCTCTTACTAGGCGCTAGGCAAAGCGAGTGTGCAACATTACGGCACGGCGTGCAAGGACAACAGCCCACAACGGGATACTGCTGAATTACTCGGGGACTTGTTTGGTATAAAAGCATAATAATATACAAAAGAGGTGCACCGCGGAGGAACTTTAAGTATATACATTTGTAATGAATTCTGTTAAATTCATAGGGACCTTGCCATGACAAAAAAGCTACTATTGTGATCCACTGCTATGAAGAAGCAGAGCATCATCTGAAGTCTCTAGTACAAAATGGATGGCAAGGGCACAATCAGACCGAATTCAACTGGGCACCTTCTAGATGCCCATCCACCAAACTGACTAATGTTAATCACAACTTTCAAAACTAGATTTAGCAGGCATACCTAAACTTAAACTGATCGCATAGCATCTCGAATGCTTCTTTAGCAGAGGTCCATTTTAGAGTTTTCACTGAGACTCCCTTCACATGCTTCCCTCATGCAATGCAAGACCATGACGTCAGCACCACTCTAAATTCATCATGCACATCTATCCACATTGCTATGAAACTAAACATGCTGCGGTTCAGCATCTGTGGATGCTAGAAGATGGAATCACTGTTTCTGTTTCCATGCGGATGTAATAGGAATCTGAGCAAAACTTGCACGTGCTTCTGTAATAGGGTAGAAAAGTGTGTTTTAAATTTGGAATGGAAATAATTACAGAGCTAAGCATTGATGCTTGCCTTAAAAAGAAAGGAATCTAACGGCATCCTGCAATCGAAGCCTTGCCATTTTCAATTCATAGGCAAGCCTTGGCATGCTAAAAAAAAAAAAGTTGTTGTTAAATATAAACTTTTAAAAACAAAATTAGCATCTGAGGGCCCATTAGTCGAAGGCTTGCCACGAAAATGAATGGAATTTAAAGCTAAATTGATCAGGGGTGTGAACAGTGTTTTCCATTGAGAGGTGACTGGTCAGGCACAAAGGAAAACACTGCCGCAATAGTTTCAGCAAGCTTAACTTGGAAATATATTATTAGCAGAGTTTATGGCAAAGAGTCTCATCAACGAGTAATATATCCCATGACACAGCTTTCAGTGCACAAAGACCAGGGGCACGAGTGACTGACTGATAGCTACTATTTATGCTGTACTCCATACACCTAGTTCAGGCGCATAAGTCCCTTCCCGGACAAGAAGCAGGCTACTTGTGCGGCAGCGCGCGGTTGGAAGTGTGTCGTCTTAGTGGTGATCCTAATGTGGGAAGCGTTTCGGTGTCATCCCTGAGAGACCAGGCAGACCTTTTTTTCTTACCTACAGACACCGCGCTAGGCTAAGTGATGAGCGAGAAAAGCGCAGGCTTCAAGATGCATTGGCTGCCTGCCTAGGACTTGGATCAGAAATCTCTCTTGAAAGAGGAACTAACCATCCGGTCGTGCTCAAAATATAAAATGTCTGCGAAACCTTTAAAAAAAAAAACGGTCATATCATTTGATAATTAGCGAAACCAAGGGGTGTTAGTTGTGTAAAAAAATGAGTTAGATTACATCCAAATGTTACTTCTTCTGTGGGATGCCTGTATTTATGTAGTACAGCTTTTCAGAGACCAAAATGCAAAAACAGACATTTTGTCTAAAAGTGCAAGTGAGATGGACCAATTGAGATGATCACAGACCCTAAAGAATATATTTCAGCAGAAACTTGGCAATAATGCAAGCCAAAAACAAACATCCACCAATTAGAATGATGCACACATCAAAAAGAATAAAACAATTTGGAAAATGCATTTGCGGCCTGCTAGAGGAAAAGAAAGGAAATGTAAGCAAGAATACATCCAATTGTCAAGAAAGATAAACTGCACCCTCAGAAAGGTTATTTATTCTGATGTTCCAACCAGGACGCAAGGCAAACCCCTTCTGTGCAGGGAGGCCCCCATTAAGTCGAATAGTGATTAAATATGGGGGTCTTCGGAGCCCCTGATTATCTTCTGCAAGGGAGTCCCGTAATTTTATGTTACCACTAATTCCATCATCTTCTAAAATTCACTCTGTTGCACCCTGCTCAAATGCCTCTTACTCCATCACCCACTACTCCCCTGAGGAGTGATAAAGAGGGTCGTTGATATATTTCCAGTCCAAAGAAATTACTGACACTACCTAGTTTCTCTAGGCTGATCTCAAAAGCAGAATCCACCAAGAAGTGAGCAGAACTGCCCGTGTAGTAAGGCGGGCACATCAGCTCCAGGAAATGAAGGAAGCTTTAAGGAGCTATGGAGAGTATACAGACGGGAAAGTAAGCGATACAAACTTTAAAAGATTCTGTCTGAAACCCCATTTACAAATTACGGACCTGACTTGAAAAACACTCATCATGAAAGTGATTTTATTCGCTCCCAGTAGAAGTAAGGATTCACAACGAAGTCCCATTAATGTAAAAAAAACCTGCTTAAGAAAGGTCAGAAACCTTTAAAAGACCTGCAACCCATTGTTCACCAACTAGGTAGCCCTAATCCACTACACCTTACCTCACCTCTTAAAGACCCTTCAAAGAGCTTGCAATGAGCCAGATCATTGGGAGTTCAAGGCCCTAAGCTTTGAAACGACCTCATCCCACATCACAGAGCTGATCAAACCAGTGGTTCATAAAAAAACACTTTTCTACTAGGGAGTCTAAGGAGTAAAGGAATCAACCTTTCATCTTCTAGACTTTCTAGCCTTCTAAAGAGACCAAATGAAGAAAAACAACACTTAAAACACTTAAATATAACTTGCTAGGGGATTGGGCGCAACCTGCAGCAGCATAAATCATAGAGAAGTCCCTTTTCAACTTCTTCAAACCAGAATGAAGGAGAGGTATACAATATTGAAGAGGGGGAATCTGAAAAACGCCCACTAAGAAATATCCAGTAATGCATACTTACAAACATTTCCAAACAAGGGAACAAAGGCACACACGGAGATCACTAATTAATGACTGAACTGGAATCAGTCTCTTTATTGTTGCTGTAAATGTTTGGCTGGTAACTGTTGTTAAGAATCTAACTAATTCACTGTTATTTGTTTTCTCCTGTATGGAAAAGGAATTACATGGTTAGTCGCACAACAAGCATCTGATCATTCCTGACTGCTCCAGTTCAGTTAAAGCCTATTTCTTTCTAATGTTTTATTTACACACAATATTTTTATTGAGAATCACAGATCTAATTTTTAGCATTATTCATATGTTTATAATCACTTATCCAACGGATGCCACTTCATTTCACATGAAATTTGTTTAACCAGCAGTTTAGTAAATGTCTTTGCACTTATAGCACATATTACGTGAACACAATGCTATTACATACATTCATTCTTCCTTCCAGCTTAGTGCTTACTCTATGCCATAAGGAATATAAATTATAATGTGTTGCAATAAATGATAACAGATGTATCTGTAAAGCCACTGAGATTTGATACCAAGGTTATTCTGGTCATTCAGCAATATTATCATACCGGCTTGCTAGCTGAGGTGAGGGTCATGTCAATCAATAGCCTGACAATGAAGAAGGAAAGGCTTTTACCACACCGGCCCGCCTCCGATTATATCACATTACATTATCCTTTCCCAAATACTTCCGACAAATATGTAATTTGGTCTAAATTTACACTATGCAGGGTAACGTTTGTGTCTGACTGTGAAGTACCTCTCATTGGTGGGCGCACATGGTAGGTGAGGTCATTAATGGATAATTTGAAGTCATCTAGTAGGAGGATGTCGATACCCGTTGAGGAGGCTATCCGTGTTCCGTCTGAAAAAAATAATAAGGAAAGGATGATTTCAAGTCAATTTGGACGCAATTAACTTACAAAAAGAAGTAACAAATCAAGCATTTGTAAAGTGCTACCTAGTACCTGGGAAGAGCTGTACAGTACCCGAAAACATCAGATGATTGTTTAATTATCAATATTTCTATTACATTTTCAATGGCATATACACGACGTTACATGTCATACAGCATTTCAACATCTCTCCAATCTCATATGCACATTTTATCTTCCCCAAAGCCATTCGGCCACTATCCTTCAGATTATTTTGTTATACAGTCTCATCGCTCTCTTCCCGATACATTGTCCCACTATCCATTTTGACTCACATCCCACAGAGCTCCCCTCCTACACCTGAGTATCTAGCTCTTCTGGACGTCTTCTAAACTGTTCAATGTACACAAAAGTTGAGAGCAGTGCATACCTCGGCAGCCCCTGGCCAGTTAGTCTACTATCAGCTTCTAGTGGTTATTAAAAATCCTCCCCCTGTTCTGTGTCATCCGTAGTATCTTCTGGCTCCCAACAATTACTAAAGTTTCTGTATCCAAAACTGTCTTGGGAGTATCTGCATCTCCCAGCATGCCAATATGATGTACCTTTTCCCCTTAAAAACATATGTGACAATTTTCCCTTCCCTAGAATGAAAGGGGCAGAATGACTGATTGACAACATACATACACCTAACCCGGACTGTTGCTTTGGCTTACTCAATTATGTGGAGTTAGTCCTCCCAATACTGTGTTAGATGGGGACATGACCATAAAATGTGGATGAATATCCCTATGCTTTGACATTCCCTGCAGCAAGTGTTAGTCGGAGATCTCAATTCTGTGCAGATTATCAAGGACACAGTGCCATCCACACAGATTTTAAAACTAGTCATTCTCTGCAATGCAACACTCCACCAAAAGTATTCTTAATCCTTTCACCTACACTTTCTTGATGGCCACCCTGAGAAGTCACTTCATAAAGCGAGAATTTTAATGTGTCCTAAACATTTACAACATCCTTGTCTAGGGGCAGCTTTTTGAAACAGCCGACTTTCTTAGCAGCCCTTTCCTTTAATAGGAGTTTTAGAACCACCTCATAATCCAGAATGATTGCTTTTACAGACATAGAAATCTTTTTTCACTCGCTCACAAGTCTTTAAAATCCCTCCCATTACCACATCCCTTATTGTGAGGCATGTCATCACATATCCGCTTCAATCTTTCATGCTGCAAAGTCTCTCAATTCCTGGTAAAAAGTCTGGGTTTCCCAATAGTAATGTGAAGGGTGACAACAATGACATGCCAAGCTGTGTACTCATGTGATCGCACACCACAGGTGTTGCACACTGAAGCAGTGTAGCATCTAACCTCCTGATCCTGCCTCTGGATCCAAGACACTTCCTATAACACACTTCCAGCGAATGTATGATCTACACTCATGATCATTTAGGGGTTTCTATGGTTTGCTCCTTATTACTAGTGATTGTTGGAAATTAGGAGTGCTGGTGCCCCATCTTCTTGATTTCTAATTGGGCTCTTTGCGGAGTCTCTGCAGGTATTCCAGAATGCTCAGGCACTTTCCAGATCCAGGAGCTGAAAGAAGTTGTGGACAATAAAAACTCAAAGTAAGGTCCGAGCTTTTATGGCGCTGTATTGGCCATCGAATCTTGTGATTCCTCCCTTGACCAATGGTGTTCAAGTGGAGTAATCCCGATTTAAAGCAGGCTAGCCTCCGCTGAAACACCACAGAACAGCGTGGCGGAGTACACGGCGCACAGTAGAGAGAAGCTCTAGTGAGAGGGCGAAGCCGTGTAAACATGGATGCAGCCATGAAGTGCACGGAGGAGGGTGTGCAGAGCACGGGGGAGGAACAGTAAACACGTTTTTGTACCAAAATAATGCAGGTTCCTGAATGTCGGCTTTCGCGCTGGTGTTGCCCAGTGTGATAGCCTTTTTTTGGCGCCCCTGTCACCATGACCTCCACGAATTCCCTCACTACCAACCTCTAGCAGTGCTCCACATCTCTCGATAGCCCCACTCTGACAAACATTTTATATTTTATAGCGCAGCTCATTGTTCATTCACACTCAGTTCTGCGATCTGCAGGGCACACGTCCTTTGCAGTAGGCACATTAACCCTCTGCACTGCTATGATGAGTTAAAACGGCCACAAGACACAATTCCGATCAGCAGCAGGAACATTAATCACAAGGGTTATCTTGACAGTTTTACAGTTGTCTGAAACTGCTGGACGCACAGGGAAGTTCACGCGCTTTTAAACCCAAAAGTTATTTAAAAACACAGCACCACCCACCTAAGTCAGCGCCAGGTGCGGCTGCACTGGTCGCACCGCACAAAAGCTACCTTCATTCCTAATGTTACTTGAGCTTGGCCTATAGCATCCATTCACTTACCTGTTTTCCCTTAGACAGCCTAGTAAATCAGAGGAACTGAATAAATATATATATATATATATTTCCCCCAAACTACTTTATCTGTTGAGACATAGGTCCTAGAACAAATATACAACCAGGATACAGCAATGGTCGAATAACAAAGGAGCAACATGATTATGAACAAGTGAAAATGTGCCAGAAAGGCATTATTCCCATTTACAGAAACCTTCATATGTCATTTTCTGTGATACATTTAAGTGCTAACGATGACAATTTCGTTTTGGGACCTGCAGATGAGTTATCCATTGACGGTTCTATCCATCCACAATAACTGAATCGCCGACTGAGTAACTATATAGTACAAGTAGAAGATGCTTCAGAAAAGAGAAGTTTCCAACGTCGGTAGATATTTTAAACACCAGAAAAACAAGGCTATTCAGTCAAAAGCTTTTTATATATTAGCTTCCTTGAATGTTCACTACCACTGACTAGAAAGTCCAAAAGGAGTTAAAAAAAAATGTTAAACAAATAAAGTCGTTCTAGCCAGCCACAATTTAGGAACATAAAATGAGATTGCTTTTAAAAGGACCGGGTCAGAGGTCATGCCAGGGTATCATCAAAACTGGAGCAAATTCTCAGTGGAAGCAGTTTAATTCCGGCTTGTTTGGTGAGCTAGCATAATGTTGATTTAACCATCCGGAGAAGTGCAAAATTAGCTCCACAAGTTATAAATGTATGAACAAGGTCAACGTGGACGTTTAAGTCTATCAGACAAAATGGAGCTATCACTGGTAGCTGGCCAAACAAAAAAAAAAAAAAAAAAACTAATTTTTTTTTTATATTATATTATATATATATATATGGAAAATGTCACTTACCCAGTGTACATCTGTTCGTGGCATTAGTCGCTGCAGATTCACATGCTGTGCACATCCTGCCATCTGGTGTTGGGCTCGGAGTGTTACAAGTTGTTTTTCTTCAAAGAAGTCTTTTCGAGTCACGAGACCGAGGGACTCCTCCCATTTCGACTCCATTGCGCATGGGCGTCGACTCCATCTTAGATTGTTTTGCCCGCAGAGGGTGAGGTAGGAGTTGTGTATGCTAGTAATAGTGCCCATGCAATGGAGTGAATGCGTATGTACATAATAAAGTTTTAAGTAATATATTTACAAATGTACAAATGTTTAAGATCTACTTCTAAATGGCTACAGGCTCCCGGGGAGGCGGGTGGGCGCATGTGAATCTGCAGCGACTAATGCCATGAACAGATGTACACTGGGTAAGTGACATTTTCCGTTCGATGGCATGTGTAGCTGCAGATACACATGCTGTGCATAGACTAGTAAGCAGTTATCTCCCCAAAAGCGGTGGTTCAGCCTGTAGGAGTTGAAGTAGTTTGAAATAATGTTCTTAATACAGCTTGACCTACTGTTGCTTGTTGTGCAGTTAGCACATCTACACAGTAGTGCTTGGTAAATGTATGAGGCGTAGACCATGTTGCTGCCTTACATATTTCGTTCATTGGAATATTTCCTAGAAAGGCCATGGTAGCACCTTTCTTTCTGGTTGAGTGTGCCTTTGGTGTAATAGCCAGTTATCTTTTAACTTTAAGATTGCAGATTTGAATGCACTTAACTATCCATCTAGCAATGCCTTGTTTTGAAATTGGATTTCCTGTATGAGGTTTTTGAAAGGCGATAAATAGTTGTTTTGTCTTTCGAATTAGTTTTGTTCTGTCAATGTAGTACATTAGTGCTCTTTTGATGTCTAATGTATGTAGTGCTCTTTCGGCTACAGAATCTGGCTGTGGGAAGAACACTGGTAATTCTACCGTTTGATTTAAGTGGAACGGTGAGATTACTTTTGGTACAAATTTAGGATTGGTCCGTAGAACAACTTTATTTTTGTGTATTTGAATAAATGATTCTTGAATGGTAAATGCTTGAATTTCACTCACTCTTCTTAGAGATGTGATGGCAATTAAAAATGCAACTTTCCACGTTAAGTATTGCATTTCACAAGAGTGCATGGGCTCAAAAGGTGGACCCATGAGTCGTGTTAGGACAATGTTGAGGTTCAATGAAGGAACTGGTGGTGTTCTTGGTGGTATAATTCTCTTTAGGCCTTCCATAAACGCCTTTATGACTGGTATCCTAAACAATGAAATTGAGTGCGTAATTTGTAGGTAAGCAGAAATTGCCGTAAGATGTATTTTAATGGAAGAGAAAGCTAGGTTAGATTTTTGCAAATGTAGTAAGTATCCTACTATTTCTTTTGCAGATGCATGTAAAGGTTGAATTTGATTATTATGGCAGTAATAAACACATCTTTTCCACTTATTTGCATAACAGTGTCTAGTGGTAGGTTTTCTAGCCTGTTTTATGACCTCCATACATTCCTGTGTGAGGTGTAAGTGGCCGAATTCTAGGATTTCAGGAGCCAAATTGCTTGATTCAGCGATGCTGGGTTTGGATGTCTGATCTGTTGTTTGTGTTGTGTTAACAGATCTGGTCTGTTTGGCAGTTTGATATGAGGTACTACTGAAAGGTCTAGTAGTGTTGTGTACCAAGGTTGCCTTGCCCATGTTGGTGCTATTAGTATGAGTTTGTTTTGACTCAACTTGTTTACTAGATATGGAAGAAGTGGGAGAGGGGGAAAAGCATACGCAAATATCCCTGACCAGTTCATCCATAGTGCATTGCCCTGAGACTGATGTTGTGGGTACCTGGATGCGAAGTTTTGGCATTTTGAGTTTTCTTTTGTTGCAAATAGATCTATTTGTGGCGTTCCCCACCTTCTGAAGTAAGTGTTCAGTATTTGGGGGTGAATTTACCATTCGTGGATCTGTTGGTGATCCCGAGAGAGATTGTCTGCTAACTGATTCTGAATCCCTGGAATAAATTGTGCTATTAGCCGAATGTGGTTGTGAATCGCCCAATGCCATATTTTTTGTGTTAGGAGACACAACTGTGTCGAGTGTGTTCCTCCCTGTTTGTTTAGGTAATACATTGTTGTCATGTTGTCTGTTTTGACAAGAGTGTATTTGTGGGTTATTATGGGTTGAAATGCTTTCAGAGCTAGAAATACCGCTAACAGTTCTAAGTGGTTTATATGAAACTGTTTTTGCTGAATGTCCCATTGTCCTTGGATGCTGTGCTGATTAAGGTGTGCTCCCCACCCTGTCATAGATGCATCTGTCGTTATTACGCATTGTGGCACTGGGTCTTGAAAAGGCCACCCTTGGTTTAAATTTATACTGTTCCACCATTGAAGCGAGATGTATGTTTGGCGGTTTATCAACACCAGATCTAGAAGTTGACCCTGTGCCTGTGACCACTGTGATGCTAGGCACTGTTGTAAGGGCCGCATGTGCAACCTTGCGTTTGGGACAATGGCTATGCATGAGGACATCATGCCTAGGAGTTTCATTACTAATTTGACCTGTATCTTTTGGTTTGGATACATGGCTTGTTTGACATTTTGGAATGTTTGGACTCTTTGTGGACTTGGAGTGGCAATTCCTTTTACTGTGTTGATTGTTGCTCCTAGGTATTGCTGTGTTTGACACGGCAGAAGGTGTGACTTTGAGTAATTGATTGAGAAACCTAGTTTGTGTAGGGTTTGTATGACGTAATTTGTGTGTTGTGAACACTGTTTTTGCGTGTTGATTTTGATTAACCAATCGTCTAGGTACGGGAACACATGTATTTGCTGCCTTCTGATATGTGCAGCTACTACTGCTAGACATTTTGTAAAAACTCTTGGCGCAGTTGTTATTCCGAATGGCAACACTTTGAATTGGTAATGTATCCCTTGGAATACAAACCTTAGGTACTTCCTGTGTGAAGGATGTATTGGTATATGGAAATATGCATCCTTTAGATCCAGTGTTGTCATGTAGTCTTGTTGTTTGAGCAGTGGGATTACTTCTTGTAATGTAACCATGTGAAAATGGTCTGATTTGATGTATGTATTTAATATTCTGAGATCTAGTATAGGTCTTAGAGTTTTGTCTTTTTTGGGTATCAGAAAGTACAGTGAGTAAACTCCTGTGTTTAGTTCTTGTTTTGGTACTAACTCTATTGCTTCTTTTTGGAGCAATGCTTGAACTTCTAGTCCTAGAAGATTTATATGTTGTTTTGACATATTGTGTGTTTTCGGTGGAATGTTTGGAGGGAATTTGATAAATTCTATGCAATAACCATGCTGGATAATTGCTAAGACCCAAGTGTCTGTTGTTATTTCCTCCCAATGTTTGTAAAACTTGGTTAGTCTCCCCCCACAGGTGTTATGTGTTGGGGATTTGTGACCTTGAAGTCACTGTTTGTTTGGAGGAGTTTTGGGACCTTGGAACTTTCCTCTGTTCCTTTGAAATTGTCCCCCTCTATATTGTCCCCGAAAACCTCCCCGCTGATACTGGCTCTGGTAAGTGGGCTTTATTTGTGAGGCTGTGGCTTCTGTGGTTTGCCCTCAAAACCCCCCTCGAAATTGTGTCTTTCGAAATGTGCCTCTGCTCTGTGGGGAGTAGAGTGCGCCCATGGCTTTGGCCGTGTCAGTGTCTTTTTTAAGTTTTTCGATCGCAGTGTCCACTTCCGGCCCAAACAACTGCTGTCCGTTGAATGGCATATTCAGCACAGCTTGCTGTATCTCTGGTTTAAATCCTGATGTACGCAGCCATGCATGTCTCCTTATTGTTACAGCTGTGTTGACAGTTCTAGCAGCTGTGTCTGCAGCATCCATTGCTGACCGTATCTGATTATTTGAGATACCCTGTCCTTCTTCTACTACTTGCTGCGCTCTTTTTTGGAACTCCTTGGGTAAATGTTCAATAAGGTGTTGCATCTCATCCCAATGGGCCCTATCATATCTGGCTAGCAAAGCTTGCGAATTTGCAATACGCCACTGGTTTGCTGCCTGTGCCGCCACCCGTTTGCCTGCAGCATCGAATTTTCGACTTTCTTTATCTGGAGGTGGTGCATCTCCTGAAGTATGAGAGTTGGCTCTTTTGCGCGCTGCTCCCACTACAACAGAGTCTGGTGTTAGCTGTTGTGTAAAGTACACTGGGTCTGTTGGTGGCGGTTTATATTTTTTATCTACTCTTGGAGTAATGGCTCTCCCTTTAACAGGCTCCTCAAACACTTGTTTGGAGTGTTTAAGCATTCCGGGTAGCATAGGAAGACTCTGATATTGGCTGTGTGTGGACGACAGTGTATTAAAAAGAAAGTCGTCTTCAATGGGCTCTGAATGAAGGCTGACATTATGAAATGCAGCTGCTCTTGACACCACTTGTGCGTAGCCTGTACTATCCTCTGGTGGCGATGGTTTAGCTGGATGGCATTCTGGACTATTGTCTGACACTGGTGCGTCATAAAGGTCCCATGCGTCAGGGTCATCTTGACTCATTCCTGTATGAGTTGGGGATTGCATCATTGGTGGAGTGGCTACCGGTGATGGTTGCGGAGAGTGATGTGGGGATGGTGGTGGTGTTACTTGTTTAGCCACCTTTGCGTGTGGCTGTTTGTCTTTGTCTTGGAAGGCAAGCTTGCGTTTCATTTTGACTGGAGGAAGAGTGCTGATCTTCCCTCTATCTTTTTGAATAAAGAGCCGTCTTTGTGTGTGATCTGGCTCTATTGCCTGTAATTCCTGTCCAAATCTATGTGTCTTCATTTGTGTGGACAGTCCTTGTTCCTCAGTGTAGGAACTTGTTTTCGGTTCCGAGGCCGGATATTTCGGTACCGAAACCTTTTCGGCTGCTTTTTCCGGCTCCGACTAAACCTTTTTTTACTTTTGGCGTCGTGCTCTCTCGGTGCCGACCCGTTTCGGTGCCGCTGTCTCGGTGCCGAATCTTCTCTGAGCCACTATCTCTGGCCCGAGATTGCTGTGTGCCGGTATCTCGACCGGAGTCGGATGACTTCGACACCAGCTCGCCCTTTTTCGGTGCCGATGAACGGTCACCTACTTTTCGGGTTAAGCCATGGCCTGTTGGCGGTGGCGTCCCCTGGGCTTTAGCGCTTTTCTCGTGAGTTTTTGTTTTTGACGTCTTACTCACGGTTTTCGGCGTTTCCTCGGGATCGATCTCCTCAGAGTCCGACTCCTGGGTGGAGAATGTTTCTTCCTCCTCCTCGAAACGCTCTTGTCCTGTCGGCGCCGACGCCATTTGCAGTCTTCTTGCTCTTCGGTCCCTGAGTGTCTTCCTGGACCGAAACGCTCGACAGGCCTCACAAGTATCCTCCTTATGTTCTGGTGACAAACACAAGTTACAGACCAGATGTTGATCTGTATATGGATACTTGTTATGGCATTCTGTACAGAAGCGGAATGGGGTCCGTTCCATCAGCCTTGAAGAGACGTGGCCGGGCCGACCAGGCCCCGACGGGGATGGAAGAAAACCCCAAAGGGCCACCGGAGCTCTTTTTTAATTTGGTGTCGATCTGTTGTAACTAACCCGATACCGAACGCAAACAATACCGACGATTTTTCCGAGATTCTAACTAACTTTCAGACCCGAAACACGGAGCGAAAAGGAACACGTCCGAACCCGATGGCGGAAAAAAAACAATCTAAGATGGAGTCGACGCCCATGCGCAATGGAGTCGAAATGGGAGGAGTCCCTCGGTCTCGTGACTCGAAAAGACTTATTCGAAGAAAAACAACTTGTAACACTCCGAGCCCAACACCAGATGGCGGGATGTGCACAGCATGTGTATCTGCAGCAACACATGCCATCAAACATATATATATATATAAAATGTCACTTACCCAGTGTACATCTGTTCGTGGCATGAGACGCTGCAGATTCACATGCTGTGCATATCCCGCCATCTAGTGTTGGGCTCGGAGTGTTACAAGTTGTTTTTCTTCGAAGAAGTCCTTTCGAGTCACAAGATCGAGGGACTCCTCCCATTTCGGCTCCATTGCGCATGGGCGTCGACTCCATCGCGCATGGGCGTCGACTCCATCTTAGATTGTTTTCCCCGCAGTGGGTGAGGTAGGAGTTGTGTATATAGTAATAATGCCCATGCAATGGAGTAAGTATGTATGTACATAATGTGACTAAAAGTGTTATATTTACAAATTTTCAAATGTACAAGTTTAATTTTATTCAACTTATAATGGCTACAGGCTCCCGGGGAGGAGGGATGGCGCATGTGAATCTGCAGCGTCTCATGCCACGAACAGATGTACACTGGGTAAGTGACATTTTCCGTTCAATGGCATGTGTAGCTGCAGATACACATGCTGTGCATAGACTAGTAAGCAGTTATCTCCCCAAAAGCGGTGGTTTAGCCTGTAGGAGTTGAAGTTGTCTGAAATAATGTTCTTAGTACTGCTTGTCCTACTGTGGCTTGTTGTGTTGTTAACACATCCACGCAGTAATGTTTAGTAAATGTATGAGGCGTTGACCATGTGGCTGCCTTACATATTTCAGTCATTGGTATATTTCCTAGAAAGGCCAATGTGGCGCCTTTCTTTCTAGTGGAGTGTGCCTTCGGTGTAATAGGCAGTTCTCTTTTAGCTTTAACATAACAGGTTTGAATACATTTAACTATCCATCTGGCAATGCCTTGTTTGGATATTGGATTCCCTGTATGAGGTTTGTGGTAAGCTACAAACAATTGTTTTGTTTTGCGAAGCTGTTTTGTTCTATCAATGTAGTACATTAGAGCTCTTTTTATGTCTAATGTATGTAATGCTCTTTCAGCTACAGAGTCTGGTTGTGGAAAAAACACTGGGAGTTCCACAGTTTGGTTTAAGTGGAACGGTGATATAACTTTTGGCAAAAATTTGGGATTTGTGCGTAGAACCACTTTATGTTTGTGTATTTGTATAAAGGGTTCTTGAATGGTAAAGGCTTGTATTTCACTCACTCTTCTGAGGGATGTGATAGCTATTAGAAAGGCTACTTTCCAGGTTAAGTATTGCATTTCGCAAGAGTGCATGGGTTCGAATGGTGGACCCATGAGTCGCGTTAATACAATATTGAGGTTCCACGAAGGGACTGGTGGTGTTCTTGGTGGAATGATCCATTTTAGACCCTCCATAAATGCTTTTATGACTGGGATTCTAAATAGTGAAGTTGAATGTGTAATTTGCAGATATGTTGAAATTGCTGTGAGATGTATTTTAATGGACGAAAAAGCTAAGTTAGATTTTTATAAGTGTAGTAAGTAGCTTACAATGTCTCTTGCGGACGCGTGTAATGGGTGAATTTGATTATTTTGACAGTAATAAACAAATTGTTTCCATTTATTTGCGTAGCAATGTCTTGTAGTAGGTTTTCTAGCCTGTTTGATGACCTCCATACATTCTTGTGTAATGTCTAGGTGTCCGAATTCTAAGACTTCAGGAGAAAGATCACTAGATTGAGCGATGCTGGACTCGGGTGTCTGATCTGCTGTTTGTGTTGAGTTAACAGATCTGGTCTGTTTGGTAGTTTGATATGAGGCACTACTGACAGGTCTAGTAATGTTGTGTACCAAGGTTGTTGTGCCCAAGTTGGTGCTATTAGTATTAGTTTGAGTTTGTTTTGACTCCATTTGTTTACAAGATACGGAAGGAGTGGGAGAGGGGGAAAAGCGTAAGCAAATATCCCAGACCAACTCATCCATAACGCATTGCCTTTGGAGTGAGGCTGTGGGTACCTGGATGTGAAGTTTTGGCATTTTGCGTTTTCTTTTGTTGCGAATAGGTCTATTTGCGGTGTTCCCCACTTTTGGAAGTAGGTTTGTAGTATCTGTGGATGAATCTCCCATTCGTGGATCAGTTGGTGATCTCAACTGAGATTGTCTGCCAATTGGTTTTGAATTCCTGGGATGTATTGCGCTATTAGACGAATGTGATTGTGAATCTCCCAATGCCAAATTTTCTGTGCTAAGAGGCACAGTTGTGATGAGTGTGTGCCTCCCTGTTTGTTTAAGTAATACATTGTTGTCATGTTGTCTGTTTTGACAAGAATGTGTTTGTGGGTTATTAGCGGTTGAAATGCTTTCAACGCTAGAAACACTGCTAGTAGTTCTAGCTGATTTATGTGAAGTTGTTTCTGCTCAGTGTCCCATTGTCCCTGGATGCTGTGTTGGTTGAGATGTGCTCCCCATCCTACCATGGAAGCATCTGTTGTGATTACGTATTGAGGCACTGGGTCTTGGAAAGGCCACCCTTGGTTAAAATTTACAGGATTCCACCATTGAAGCGAGGTGTGTGTTTGGCGGTCTATCAACACTAGATCTTGAAGTTGACCCTGTGCTTGTGTCCATTGTGTTGCTAGGCACTGTTGTAAGGGCCGCATTCGTAATCTTGCGTTTGGGACAATGGCTATGCATGACAACATCATGCCTAGTAGTTTCATCACTAATTTACCCGATACTTTTGGTTTGGGTGCATGCTTTGTATTACGTTTTGGAATGCTTGTACCCTTTGTGGACTTGGAGTGGCAATCCCTTTTTTTGTGTTGATTGTTGCTCCTAAGTATTGTTGTATTTGACACGGCTGTAAGTGTGCTTTTTGGTAGTTTAGTGAGAACCCTAGTTTGTGAAGGGTTTCTATGACGTATTCTTTGTGTTGAAGGCACTGTTTCTAGGGTGTTGGTTTTGATTAACCAATCGTCTAGATACGGGAATACGTGTATGTGCTATCTTCTGATATGTGCCGCTATTACTGCAAGGCATTTTGTAAATACCCTTGGTGCTGTTGTTATTCCGAATGGTAACACTTTGAACTGGTAATGTACTCCTTGGAATACAAACCTTAAGTATTTCCTGTGTGAAGGATGTATGGGTATATGGAAGTACGCATCTTTGAGATCTAATGTCGTCATGTAGTCTTGTTGTTTGAGCAAGGGGATTACATCTTGAAGTGTTACCATGTGAAAGTGATCTGATTTGATGTAAAGATTTAGTGTTCTGAGATTTAATATAGGTCTTAGAGTTTTGTCCTTTTTGGGTATGAGAAAGTACAGTGAGTAAACCCCTGTCCCTTTTTGATGACTGGGTACTAGTTCTATTACCTCTTTTTGTAACAACGCTTGGACTTCTATCTGTAATAGATCCATGTGTTGTTTGAACATGTTGTGTGTTTTTGGCGGCGCATTTGGTGGTAATTGTAGGAATTCTATGCAATAGCCATGTTGGATGATGGCTAGGACCCACGAGTCCGTTGTTATTTCCTCCCAATTTTGGTAAAAATCTGTTAGTCTCCCCCCACTGGTGTTATGTGTTGGGGATTTGTGACACTGAAGTCCCTGTTTGTTTTGAGGGGTTTTGGGACTTTGGAACTTCCCTCTAGTCTTAGGGAACTGTCACCCTCTGTATTGTCCCCGAAAGCCTCCTCTCTGATACTGGCTCTGGTATGTGGGCCTGGTTTGTGAAGTTGAGGGTTCTGTTGTTTGAGCCCGAAACCCCCCTCTAAATTGTGTTTTCCTAAAAGTGCCTCTGCTCTGTAGGGAGTAGAGCACGCCCATGGCTTTGGCCTTATCTGTATCTTTTTTCAACTTCTCGATAGCAGTGTCCACTGACGGCCCAAACAACTGCTGTCTATTAAAAGGCATATTAAGCACAGCCTGTTGGATTTCGGGCATGAATCCTGAGGTGCGCAGCCATGCATGTCTCCGAACTGTCACCGCTGTATTTACAGTTCTTGCAGCTGTGTCTGCTGCGTCCATTGCTGAACGTATCTGGTTATTTGAGATACTTTGTCCTTCTTCTACCACCTGTTGTGCACGTTTTTGGAATTCTTTGGGCAGATGCTCAATAAAGTGTTGCATTTCATCCCAGTGGGCTCTGTCATATCTTGACAGCAAAGCCTGTGAATTCGCAATGCGCCATTGATTGGCTGCTTGTGCTCCACTCTTTTCCCCGCTGCGTCGAACTTGCGACTTTCTTTGTCGGGTGGAGGTGCATCGCCGGAGGTGTGTGAATTCGCCCTTTTACGTGCTGCGCCAACTACTACTGAGTCCGGTGTCAGTTGCTGCGTATTGTACATAGGGTCTGTTGGTGGAGGCTTGTACTTTTTCTCCACCCTAGGAGTAATAGCCCTGCCTTTCACGGGTTCTTGAAATATTTCCTTTGCGTGTTTCAACATTCCCGGTAGCATTGGAGGACTCTGGTACTGACTATGTGTGGATGACAGAGTATTAAATAAAAAGTCATCTTCGATAGGTTCATCGTGCAGTGTGACGTTGTGAAATGCAGCTGCTCTGGACACCACCTGCGTGTAAGCCATACTGTCCTCAGGTGGTGATGGTCTTGCTGGGTAACAGTCAGGACTGTTATCTGACACAGGCGCATCATAAAGATCCCATGCATCTGGGTCATCTTGGCTCATGCTTGTGTGTGTTGGAGTCTACACCATCGGTGGGCTAGCGATTGGTGATGATTGCGGTGAGCGTTGAGGTGATGGTGGCGGAGTTACTGGTTTTGCCACCTTTGCTTGTGGTGGTTTATCCTTCTCTTGGAAAGCCAGTTTCCTTTTCATCCTTATAGGAGGGAGAGTTCTTATCTTCCATCTCCTTTTGCATATGGAGCCTTCTCTGTGTATAATCTGGCTCCCCTGCTTCTAGTTCCTGTCCGAATTTATGGCTTTGCATTTGGGTGGAAAGCCCTTGCTCCACAGTGTAGGAACTTGTTTTCGGCTCCGAAGCCGGATGTTTCGGGATCAAAACCTTTTCCACCATCTTTTTCGGCTCCGAAGCCACTTTTTTGTGTTTCGGTGTTTCGATCTCTCAGTGCCGAGTGGTCTCGGTGCCGGTATCTCGATGTCGAGATTGTTCTGACCTGGTGTCTCGGGGTCGAGTCTTTTCTGTGCCGGTATCTCGACCGGAGTCGGATGACTTCGACACATGCGTGCCCTTTTTCGGTGCCGATGGGCGGTCACCGATTTTTTGGGTTAAGCCATGGCCTGCCGGCGGTGGCGTCCCCTGGGCTCTGATGAATTTTCCGTGAGTTTTGGCTGGGGCGATTTTACTCACGGTTTTCGGCATCTGTTCTGTTTCGGGCTCGTCCGAGTCAGCAATGGAGAAGGTTTCTTCTTCCTGCAAGTCTCGATGTCCTGACGGCGCCGACGCCATTTGAAGTCTTCTCGCTCTACGGTCCCTCAGCGTTTTCCTCGATCGAAACGCTCGACAGGCCTCACAGGTATCCTCTTTGTGTTTGGGAGACAAACACAAGTTAGACCAAATGTTGATCTGTGTAAGGATACTTGTTGTGGCATTCGGGACAGAAGCGGAATGGGGTCATTTCCATGAGTCTGGTCGACGCACGTGGTCGGGCCGACCAGGCCCCGCCGGGGAACCGAAACCCCAAAGGGCCACCGGAGCGCTTCAAAATTCAGTGTTGATTTGTGTTAACTAACCCGATACCGAACCCAAACAATACCGTCGAATTTTTCCGATATCTAACTAATTTTCCGAACCGAAACACGGAGCGTAGAGGAACACGTCCGAACCCGATGGCGGAAAGAAAACAATCTAAGATGGAGTCGACGCCCATGCACAATGGAGCTGAAATGGGAGGAGTCCCTCGATCTTGTGACTCGAAAGGACTTCTTCGAAGAAAAACAACTTGTAACACTCCAAGCCCAACACTAGATGGCGGGATATGCACAGCATGTGTATCTGCAGCTACACATGCCATCGAACATATATATATATGCACACACACGTCAAAGATTTTCTTGGCCACGCACTCAACTGCAGGTGATGAGGGAGACCAACCTTGGTAATATCTGTATTGCAAAGAAAAGTTCATTGCACTCCAGGAATCCAAAAATATTGTCTTTATTTAATCCACAGCAACCACCAAGGCGTTTCAAGTCTTGCTAGTTTCAAGGGTTGAAACGCGTTGATGGTTGCTGTAGATTAAATAAAGATTACATTTTTGGATTCCCTGAGTGTGATGAACTTTTCTTTGCAATACTGATATATATATATATATATAAAATGTCACTTACCCAGTGTACATCTGTACGTGGCATGAGACGCTGCAGATTCACATGCTGTGCATTATCCTGCCATCTAGTGTTTGGCTCTGAGTGTTACAAGTTGTTTTTCTTCGAAGAAGTCTTTTCGAGTCACGGGACCGAGTGACTCCTCCCTTTCGGCTCCCCTGCGCATGGGCGTCGACTCAATCTTAGATTGTTTTCCCCGCAGAGGGTGAGGTACGAGTTGTGAGTATACTAGAGGTGCCCATGCAATGGAGTAGTAACATATGCATCGAATGTCTATTAAAATAATATTTATTTACATATTTACAATTCTCATGCAACTAAAAACGGCTACAGGCTACCTGACGGCGCCGACGCCATTTGAAGTCTTCTCGCTCTACGGTCCCTCAGCGTTTTCCTCGATCGAAACGCTCGACAGGCCTCACAGGTATCCTCTTTGTGTTTGGGAGACAAACACAAGTTAGACCAAATGTTGATCTGTGTAAGGATACTTGTTGTGGCATTCGGGACAGAAGCGGAATGGGGTCATTTCCATGAGTCTGGTCGACGCACGTGGTCGGGCCGACCAGGCCCCGCCGGGGAACCGAAACCCCAAAGGGCCACCGGAGCGCTTCAAAATTCAGTGTTGATTTGTGTTAACTAACCCGATACCGAACCCAAACAATACCGTCGAATTTTTCCGATATCTAACTAATTTTCCGAACCGAAACACGGAGCGTAGAGGAACACGTCCGAACCCGATGGCGGAAAGAAAACAATCTAAGATGGAGTCGACGCCCATGCACAATGGAGCTGAAATGGGAGGAGTCCCTCGATCTTGTGACTCGAAAGGACTTCTTCGAAGAAAAACAACTTGTAACACTCCAAGCCCAACACTAGATGGCGGGATATGCACAGCATGTGTATCTGCAGCTACACATGCCATCGAACATATATATATATGCACACACACGTCAAAGATTTTCTTGGCCACGCACTCAACTGCAGGTGATGAGGGAGACCAACCTTGGTAATATCTGTATTGCAAAGAAAAGTTCATTGCACTCCAGGAATCCAAAAATATTGTCTTTATTTAATCCACAGCAACCACCAAGGCGTTTCAAGTCTTGCTAGTTTCAAGGGTTGAAACGCGTTGATGGTTGCTGTAGATTAAATAAAGATTACATTTTTGGATTCCCTGAGTGTGATGAACTTTTCTTTGCAATACTGATATATATATATATATATAAAATGTCACTTACCCAGTGTACATCTGTACGTGGCATGAGACGCTGCAGATTCACATGCTGTGCATTATCCTGCCATCTAGTGTTGGGCTCTGAGTGTTACAAGTTGTTTTTCTTCGAAGAAGTCTTTTCGAGTCACGGGACCGAGTGACTCCTCCCTTTCGGCTCCCCTGCGCATGGGCGTCGACTCAATCTTAGATTGTTTTCCCCGCAGAGGGTGAGGTACGAGTTGTGAGTATACTAGAGGTGCCCATGCAATGGAGTAGTAACATATGCATCGAATGTCTATTAAAATAATATTTATTTACATATTTACAATTCTCATGCAACTAAAAACGGCTACAGGCTACCGGGGAGGTCGGAGGGTGCATGTGAATCTGCGTCTCATGCCACAAACAGATGTACACTGGGTAAGTGACATTTTCCGTTCGGTGGCATGTGTAGCTGCAGATACACAACTGCTTAGTTGTCTATGCACAGCATATCTCCCCAAAAAGCGGTGGTTTAGCCTGTAGGAGTTGAAGTTTTCTGAAATAATGTTCTTAATACAGCCTGTCCTACTGTGATTTGTTGTGTTGCTAACACGTCTACACAGTAATGCTTAGTAAATGTATGTGGCGTAGACCAGGTGGCTGCCTTACAAATTTCTGTCATTGGTATATTCCCAAGAAAAGCCATTGTGGCGCCTTTCTTTCTAGTGGAATGTGCTCTTGGTGTAATAGGGATTTCTCTTTTTGCTTTAATGTAGCAAGTTTGAATACATTTAACAATCCATCTGGCAATATCTTGTTTGGATATAGGGTTACCTGCATGAGGTTTTTGGAAAGCTACAAACAATTGTTTTGTTTTACGAAATTGTTTTGTTCTGTCAATGTAATTCATTAGTGCTCTTTTTAGGTCTAATGTATGCAAGGCCCTTTCAGCTACTGAGTCTGGTTGTGGAAAGAAGACTGGGAGTTCCACAGTTTGGTTTAGATGGAATGGTGATATCACCTTTGGTAAGAATTTTGGATTTGTACAGAGAACGACTATGTTTATGTATTTGTATAAAGGGTTCTTGAATAGTAAATGCTTGTATTTCACCCACTCTTCTAAGTGATGTGATAGCTATTAAAAAGGCTACTTTCCAAGACAGATATTGAATTTGACAAGAATGCATAGGTTTGAATGGTGGGCCCATGAGTCGTGTTAATACAATATTAAGGTTCCACGAAGGTACTGGTGGTGTCCTTTGGGGTATGATTCTTTTTAGTCCCTCCATAAATGTTTTAATGACTGGGATTATAAAAAGTGATGTTGTATGTGTAATCTGCAGATAGGCAGATATTGCATTGAGCTGGATCTTAATGGAAGAGAATGCTAGATTAGACTTTTGTCCTTTGTGGAGGCATGTAGTGGTTGAATTTGATTAGTGTGGCAGAAGCAAACAAATCTCTTCCATTTGTTTGCGCAACAATGTCTCGTTGTAGGTTTTCTGGCTTGTTTAATGACCTCCATACACTCTTGTGTAAGATTTAAATGTCCGAATTCTAAGACTTCAGGAGCCAGATTGCTAGATTGAGCGATGCTGGATTCGGGTGTCTGATCTGTTGTTTGTGTTGTGTTAACAGATCTGGTCTGTTTGGTAGTTTGATGTGGGGTACTAGTGATAAGTCCAACAGTGTTGTGTACCACGGTTGGCGAGCCCAGGTTGGTGTTATGAGTATTAGTTTGAGTCTGTTTTGACTTAGTTTGTTGACCAGATAAGGAATGAGTGGGAGAGGGGGAAAAGCGTAAGCAAATATCCCTGACCAACTGATCCATAGTGCATTGCCCTTGGACTGAGGGTGTGGGTACCTGGACGCAAAGTTTTGGCATTTTGTGTTTTCTTTTGTTGCGAATAGGTCTATGTTTGGTGTTCCCTAGCGGTGGAAGTGATCCTGTAGGATCTGGGGATCTATTTCCCATTCGTGAGTTTGTTGGTGATCTCGACTGAGATTGTCGGCTAACTGATTCTGAATGCCTGGTATGTATTGTGCTATTAGGCGAATGTGGTTGTGAATTGCCCAATGCCAAATCTTTTGTGCTAAGAGACACAGTTTTAACGAGTGTGTCCACCCTTGTTTGTTGAGATAGTACATTGTTGTCATGTTGTCTGTCTTGACAAGAATGTGTTTGTGGGCAACTAGTGGTTGAAACGCTTTTAATGCTAGAAAAACCGCTAGCAGTTCCAAGTGATTTATGTGAAGTTGTTTTTGTTGATTGTCCCATTGGCCCTGTATGCTGTGATTGTTGAGGTGTGCTCCCCACCCAACCATAGAAGCATCTGTTGTGATAACAGCTTGAGGCACTGGGTCTACGAATGGCCGCCCTTTGTTTAAATGTATAGGGTTCCACCATTGAAGCGAGGAGTGTGTTTGGCGGTCTATCAACACTAGATCTTGAAGTTGACCCTGTGCTTGTGTCCATTGTTTAGCTAGGCACTGTTGTAAGGGCCCCATGTGTAGTCTTGCATTTGGAACAATGGCTATGCATGAGGACATCATGCCTGGTAGTTTCATTACAAACCTTACCGTGTTAGTGTTGGTTCGGTTGTATGCTTGATCTTACATTTTGGAACGATTGGACTCTTTGTGGACTTGGATTGGCAATTGCCTTTTGTGTGTTGCTCCCAAGTATTGTTGTATTTGGGATGGTTGCAGATGTGATTTTTGGTAATTTATAGAGAACCCTAGTTTGTGTAGAGTTTCTATGACGTATTGCGTGTGCAAAAGACATTGTTGAGTGTTGGTTTTATTAGCCAGTCGTCCAAATATGGGAATACGTGCATGTGCGGTCTCCTTATGCGAGCGGCTACTACTGCTAGGCATTTCGTGAATACTCTAGGGGCTGTTGTTATTCCGAACGGTAGCACTTTGAATTGATAGTGTATGCCTTGCATTACAAACCTTAGGTATGTTCTGTGAGATGGATGGATGGGTATGTCGAAATACGCATCCTTGAGATCCAATGTTGTCATGTATTCTTTTTTTAGTAGGGGAACTACGTTTTGAAGTGTTACCATGTGGAAATGATCTGATTTGATGAAGAGATTTAGTGTTCTGAGATCTAAGATCGGGCTTAACGTTTTGTCCTTTTTTGGAATCAGGAAAAATAGTGAGTAGACGCCTGTTCCTTTTTGGTGATTGGGTACGAGCTTTATTGCTTGTTTTTGTAGCAGTGCTTGGACCTCTATTTGTAATAGGTCTAAGTGTTGTTGAGACAGTCTGTGCATTTTGGGTGGCACATCTGGAGGGAATGTTGTGAATTCTATGCAATAACCATGTTGGATAACTGATAGGACCCATGCGTCTGTGGTAATATGTGTCCAGTTTTGATAGTATGTGGTTATCCTTCCCCCCACTGGTGACAAGTGTTGGGGTGTTGTGACATTGAAGTCACTGCTTGGTCTGGCTTGATTTGGTTGGTTGGAATTTTCCCCTTCCTCTTGGGAATTGTCCCCTATAGGAACTACGAAACCCTCCCCTTTGGTATTGTGATTGGTAGGTGGGTCTGGTTTGAAAGGTGGAAGGCTCAGAAGTTTGTTGTCGAAACCCCCCTCTGAATTGTGGTTTCCTAAAGGTGCCTCTGGCTTGTGGGGAATAGAGCGCACCCATGGCTTTGGCTGTGTCCGTGTCTTTTTTCATTTTTTCAATGGCTGTATCGACTTCCGGCCCAAACAACTGTTGTTGATTAAATGGCATATTTAACACCGCTTGTTGAATCTCTGGCTTGAATCCAGAACTTCTCAGCCATGCATGTCTGCGAATGGTGACAGCAGTGTTGACAGTCCGTGCTGCTGTGTCTGCCGAGTCTATTGCGGACCTTATCTGGTTATTAGATATGGTCTGTCCCTCTTCCACTACTTGCTGGGCACGTTTTTGGTGTTACTTGGGCAAGTGCTGTATGATGTCTTGCATCTCGTCCCAGTGTGTCCTGTCGTAGCGTGCAAGTAGGGCTTGTGAATTCGCAATTCGCCATTGATTGGCTGCTTGTGATGCCACTTGCTTGCCTGCTGCGTCAAATTTTCTACTTTCTTTGTCAGGTGGTGGAGCATCTCCTGACGATTGAGAGTTTGCTCTTCTTCTTGCCGCTCCTACAACCACTGAGTCCGGTGTGAGTTGCTGTGTTATGAACACAGGATCTGTTGGAGGAGGTTTGTACTTCTTCTCAACTCTAGGCGTGATAGCTCTTCCCTTTACAGGCTCCTGGAATACCTGTTGCGCGTGCTTGAGCATGCCCGGGAGCATCGGCAGGCTCTGATAGGAAGCGTGGGTGGATGCCAGAGTGTTAAAAAGGAAGTCATCCTCCACTGGCTCTGTGTGCATTGCTACGTTGTGGAACGTAGCTGCCCTGGCTAGTACCTGCGTATATGCAGTATTGTCTTCTGGTGGTGACTGCTTTGTTGGATAACATTCTGGACTGTTATCCAATAGTGGTGGATCATATAAGTCCCATGCATCAGCGTCATCCTGTGTCATCCCAGTATGTGTGGGTGACAGCATTATAGGTGTTCCCACTGATGACAATTTTGGTGAGTGCGGTGGGGACGGTTGTGGTGAGACCATTGGTGGTGGAGATTTGTCTCTAACCACTTTTGCCTTAGGTTGCATTTCTGTCTCTTGAAATGCAAGCTTCCTTTTTGATTTGAGAGGAGGTAAAGTTTGTATTTTGCCAGTCTCTTTTTGAATGTGTAACCTCCGTTGTGTATGGTCAGGTTCTTCCATACCTAACTCTTGCTCAAATCAATGTCTTTCCTTGAGTTGGCTGGAAAGTCCTTGCTCTTCTGTAAAAGAGCTTCTTTTCGGCTCCGAGGTCGCTTTTTTCTGTACCGAGGTTTCTGTTACAGTCTTTTTCGGTTCCGAGGATATTTGTGATTTGGTCGAGTTGAACTCTCGGTGTCGAAATCGATCGGTGCCGGATTCTCGACCGGAGTCGGAAGTCTTCGGCAATTCTTTGGCCTTTTTCAGTGCCGATGTTTGGTCACCTTCCTTTCTGTGGGTTGAGCCGTGGCCTGCTGGCGGTGGCGTCCCCATGGCCTTAAATGTTTTGGTGTGACCCTGAGTTTTGGACGGGGCAGGCATACTCACGGTTCGTTGCACCGTTGAGGGTCGTTCACCTTCGGATTCATCCGAGTCCGTCTCTTGAATGGAGATGCTTTCCTCCTCTTTGACGTCGAGCCGTTCTTTCGGTTTCGACGCCATTTGCAGTCTTCTTGCGCGTCGATCCCTCAAGGTCTTTTTTGATTGAAACGCTCTGCAAGCTTCGCCAGTATCCTCTCTGTGTTCAGGTGACAAACACAGATTACAGACCCGGTGCTGGTCTGTATAAGGATATTTTGCATGACACTTAGGACAGAAACGGAAGGGGGTCCGGTCCATTAGTCTGGGACGACGGGTGTGGTCGGGCCAACCAGGCCTCAGTGAAGAGTGGAAGCCCCGAAGGGCCGCCGAAGCGGCCTTGATGTCAGAGTCGAATTTTCGATACTTTAGCTAACTTTCCCGATTAGAAATACGGAGCGAAGAGGAACACGTCCGAACCGTATGGCGGAAAGAAAACAATCTAAGATGGAGTCGATGCCCATGCATAATGCAGCCGAAAGGGAGGAGTCAGTCCCGTGACTCGCAAAGACTTCTTCGAAGAAAAACAACTTGTAACACTCCGAGCCCAACACTAGATGGCAGGATAATGCACAGCATGTGTATCTGCAGCTACACATGCCACTGAACATATGTATACACATAGAAAGTATCTCTAGATCTACAGCTAGTCAGTCAAGTTCTAAACCATGCTATCATTTATGCACGCAAGTTCAAATGTAAGCACATATACTGTTGAGAACCAGGACCACTATGCTATGTGGATTTATTATCCCTTTGAAGGGCAGCAGTCTGAGACTTAATCCCTTTTTTAAAAGATAGCCCCTCTGCCTCATTATGTTTCCGATTAACCATCATGTTCCCAGTTAAGCGTGACTACCATAACTGCTCTTAAGCACTTCTTAGTAGCTATATAGACCAAAAAGAGCTAAACAGCAATGCCTTTCCATCGCTACAAACAGCAAAAGGGCACCCTCACTTTATCAAAATAATGAAGCCAGAAAGGTTTTAAGAAAAATCATGTGTCTCCAAGAATAAGAAAAACATAATAAAAAGGAAAATAATGTGCAACACAAGTATATACAGCTGACATATAGTGGCCAAAACGTGTAGATAGCATGTTGTAAGAGATTCACTGAAATCTTAGGAAATTACAGAAAGGGCAAGGTGATTAGAAAAAACAAACTGGCTCCCGTCATTAGCTTTCAGTGAACAGACATATCAAGTTCAAGGCTTTATTCTACTGCCGCAAGGCCTTTCATATAAACAACTCTTTTTTAGTCATAGACTACTCCCAAAATATTCATATAATATGTCTCTGAGGTCAGAGCACTGACTCTTCTTATCTGAGCCACTTTTTCCAAAAGCCAGAATGGAGGTATGGAGTTCTCTGTTGTAGCTCCACTGTTGTGGAATGCTCTGCTGAACTTGCTTAATCAAAAGGACAATCTGAATGGTATTAGGAGAGAGTTTAAAACCCATCTCTTCGCTAAGTAGACTGAATGGGTTATATGACTTGTGCAATTCTTCAGCACCATGAAGCCTTAAGGTTTTTGTTTGCACTACATAAATATCTGGTAAAGCGTCCCTGTCAGATACAGGGATGCTGTTCCAACATTGTCTTCCTGCTGGTTGTGTCTTAAGGATTCTGGCTCCACATCCTGTTTGTGGGCTTCAGCAGGAATGATATGGCAAACCACCTTCTGTAATGACACAGGCAGAACACAATGGAATGTAATAGTATTTATATAACGGGAGCAGGAGATCCGCAGAAAATGATTTAAAATATTTAACAAATTAGAAAGCACTCCAACCAAACAATATTAACTGCCTCAAACTCGAACTGTCTGCAGTTTGAACTCCAAGACCGTCACAGCCAACCCTGCTTAGCAAGGGCAAAAGCCACACTTTGAATGCGTACTTCATGCCCCATGTTGTTGCTGACTGGATTAGTGCACTGAGAAATGTCATATTAGACCAGATGCATTACACTTATTTCTTACATCAGGACAAACCTTCTTCAAATACCAAGTACTGTATTCACTTACATAACTAGCTCTCCAAGTCTTGGTTTTGGCAATCCAGCTTTTGTTTCAACATCTAACAAACCTGACCAACCCTTGGCTGTTGTGTTTTGTGTGTCTGTGGAAAACTTGGACCAACATTTTGAATCATGGTTGGGTCTATGTACACCAACTCAGTCAAACATGAAAACAATATTCCTCTTTAGTATGATGTTCAGCAATGTATCTCTCAGAACTTTTTTGTGCGCTAACCACCCTTTCCTACATCTTGGACAAATACACATCGACTAAGTTAAGCTCAGAATACCCAATGTAATCCGGCACTGGTTTAAGCACAGGGTTCTTCAGTCTTAATAACCAGAAAAGCTTATTGCAGTTGTACAGTGAGTTGTGGAGTGATGTCTCTAAAACTTCCCACTTCCTTTCTTTTCAATATCCAAACTAGAAACCAACCATGCTCAATGGTCTGTCATCACTTTATTAACACATTCGATTAAACCATTACTTTGTGGAGACTATGCAGCTAGTATAATATGCTAAATACCTGTACTGTTCAGATTTTCCTAAATCTCTTGATCGGTGAACTGGACACCATTTTCTGAGAAAAGTAGCCTTTGGTATCCTTTATTCGTGCACACATGCTTCAAAAACGTAATCGCACTACCCATGTTAGGATCACTGAAGCCACACCGACTGGAAATAAACCAACATTATGATAGGAAACATTCCATTCAGCAACTTTTTCCTATGCTTTATCTGAGACATCCACAGGAATCAAAGATGTGACACATGTTTCTATGCTTTTGTTAGAGTGCAGACACGACTCAAACGAAGCAAAGTGAAATTCCATATTGGTTTCCAAATCAGGTCACCCATAATGTTTTTTTAGCTTTCTCTTTATAGCCCTTCATAGGATAACCACACTAACCTAAACTGCACATTAAAAGGACCAACCACCTGCCCACTTGTAATAAAATCATTCCCAATACTTAACACATCTTAGACTTTAGAACATTTCTATAATTTACCATAAAGACACCTTTTCTTTGGGTAACTACGCACAATATATTTTTTACTTCTTGTAAAACCAGGTCATTAAACTCTTTGGACCTTTCCTCCTGACTGATTGCTTTACCTTGTTCTTCAAACAAATTTTGCAAATTCACAACACATTCTAATTTGTCATCTGTTTTTCTCATGTCACAGTCATCATAGGAAACCTGGGCAGCAAGTCAGCTCTCAGATTTTCATTTCCCGCAACATTGTGGTTCTCAAAATTTAACTGATACATTCCAGACAACAATATGACCAATATAGGCAAAGCTTTGCTCTTCCCATTTTCACCCATTAAACCACCAATGGTTTGTGACCCATAGACAATCTGAATTTTCTGTCACAGGCATATGTACAAAAACGCTCACCTCCCCATACATATGCTAAGGACTCCATCTTTATAGTACTGTAATTCTTCTAAGTGTTAAATCACAACCGAGAAGGGGAAGCTACCATTCTGACTCTGCCCATATTCATTTAAATCCACATAGTACCTATATCTTTTGGACTGAATCCACAGTTATGATGCATAAATCTCCTTTTGCATATGGTGATAATGCAGGAGTTTGAACAATCATTTGCTTAGTCATTTCAACTGCATTTTGCTCCGCCTCAGTCTATTCCGACTTAGCATCCTTCCTAAGTATTTTTTAGTGATGACTGCAATGCCCTTTAACAACTGAACAGAATTCACAGAACCCAGAAATGTTCTAAGGTGATCAACATTGCTTGGTTGTGATGAATTGAGAACTGCTTTTGCATAGTCCACCTTTATACTTCAGTAATGTCATAAAATGCTCTTGTAAAATGTCAAGGGCCTTGTCCACAATTTTGTTGTGTTCCTCAACTGTTCAAGCATGGACTAAAATATCCTGAACACCATTTGAACTCTAAGCACATTTCTGAATATGTTTAAACATTTTTTTGAAATACTGATGCCACCAGTCAGGGCCAAATGTCACATGGAGAAAATGAAATGCCTCAAAATGTATAATAAAAGTTAGGGGAGACTTGGATTCCTCTGACAACTATCTGTTGATATGGAGATCCTAGGTCAGTGGTTGTAAATATTTTAGCTCCACCTGACTGCATAAACTCCCAATATTATTGGCAGAGGATGGCAATCAAATAAAATATTCTTGTTTAATGACCTGAGATCTGCACACAAGCACATCTCAACCCTTGTATTCTTGGCCACTACCACAGGAGCAACCCATTTCGCAGAATCAACAGGCTCAATCACTCAATCTTTTTTTAATTTATCTAAATGATCGTAGAGATCTTTCCTAATACTGAGTGGAACATTACACACTTTGCGAGCTATCTGTAACACATTTTTTCAAGATAGACTTCTGTTCTTAGCTACTCACACACCCCAGTTTGTCATCAAATACATTTACATGAGCATCAATCACCAGTTAATCTTTTTTCTAACGTAATCAATAGTAAGGGGCAATCTGTTCCTGGAAGTAAAATTATGCCAAAACTTCCTTGGTCCCGCCACTCAAAAATGCTATATCTTCTTTTTGCCACATACAATTTTTCTGTGAATTGTGTCCTTATGTACAACATTTCCCCAAAATATTCAAACATAGTAAGCCTTTAATTATACTAACTGGAGAACCAGAATCCACATTTACTTTTAAATCTAATGATCCGATCACTACCCCACATCTGTATCTCCCTTGTGCACATCCTGTTGAATTTCATTATTTTCACTGATAGATAACATCATGCCTGATTTTTTAGAACTACCTACATGTTCTGAATCGCATACTGTGTTTACAGGTGTGAATTGTTTGCTTTTCGATACGTTTGCAAAGTAACTTAATTTTCCAATTTGTTGCATGTTCACTACAGGACAAGCCTCAGTATTTTCTAAATGGAAAAAATAAACTTTTATCTACAGCGTTAACAACCACTATTCCTTTCCTTATCACCCCATTTATTATCCATTTTATTCAATTCCACACTCTATGAAATAGTGACTGTGGCAACAGTACTGATCAAACTGTTATCGCTCTTGTTTAGTTCCTTTGAAGCCCACATGGCATGTTTAATACCTTTTGCTATAGCCACAGTTCCAATCAGTGCAGCATTCTTTAAACATAATTGTACCTATACCTTTCTCTCAATAATGCACTGCTAGTTGGTATGTTAAATAATGATCCAGTGTTCCATCAAATTTGCATGTGGATGCAAGGATGCGTAGTTCTGCTACATAACGGTTAATGGCTTTATCAGGTAGTTGCTTCCTGGTATAGAACAGATGTCTCTCAACCACAATAGTCTGCTCCTCAGGAAAATGGTGTGCCAATTTCTCCACGGATCTCAAGTATTCATCCCGTTTCCCAAAACATGAATGAAGCGGGAACAATTATGGCAAATGATCAAAAATATGTTGACCTTCAAATGCTAAACAGTAATGCAAAATAGTGAGTTGTATGTCTACTTGATACGGTTTCCCATCAAGAGCGACTAAGAGTGATTGTTCAAAGCCCCTGTCCCACCTGTTTCCAACGGATTACTGTTTTTCCTGGAGTTGGTAAGGATTGAGCTGGCATGTTTGCGCCTTGAAATTGTTGGGTTTTGCTTTATATGTTTATTTATGTTATGCAAGTTATATATATTTTTCTCACTAATATATCAATGTAACAATATAATATTTGCTAGAGCAGTTTTATATTAATCCCACTTAAGACTTGGTATAGCACAGACAGAATGTTTTTGGTAACACGTCACCCAGTCAAATGTGATGCCCAATCAAACACTAGCATTATACACCTTAGTTCTTAACTGGGCCAACAGTATATAAAGAATATGCAATGCCACTTACTCTCACTTTTCTGTTATTGTAGGTTGTGTACCTTTTAGATGTCTGAACGACTCCTTATTAAACTGTTTATCCTCTTGCCAACATAAGGGCATCATGGTTGAGAGTAAATCTTGCTTACTAATATTGTAAACAAATATCACTGGCAACATTCACACAAAAGAAAAATGTAGTCCTTGAAAAACATGCAACGGATGCCACCAATGTTACGTTCAAGCGTGGTGATGTAATGAGTCAGTTCGTGATGTCTCATATCTGCTCGGCTTACATAATGATGTGTACAATCGATGCACCGTTGTTGATCTGTAATAAACTGCTCTTTGAGCCAATTCTTCCTCCGTCTCAGCTTTTGCTTTTCAGTAGGTAGTCTCAATGTATGCAAAACTGACAAGTATTTTGAGGTTCAACAGAGATCTTCTATAATAATCAGCTTCCAAGATGCACTTGCAGAACAATCCTTAGTGAGTTTGTATCCCATCCTCATCACCAAAGTTATAATGGAGACAGGGGATCCACAGATAATTATTTGCAATATTTGACAAATCAGTATGAGCTCAGAGCAAACGTCACTAAGTGCTTTGGTCTCCAAGCTCAAACTATCTGCAGTTTGGACAAAGACATCATCACATCCAGCTCCGCAAGACACAAGGCTACAGTGACGCTCTTAGTTATCAAAACGAGGCTGTATAGTCAAATATATATAATACAATACCCAGTGGAGTTTACATTAATTCAAGTGCCTCCAATCATCACATTTTAGGTTGATCCTACTAGATGGTACATGCGCTGTCTGTTGCAAGGCATATTGTGGGTTATCAAGAATAGAGGGGTCTGGGGCTAGTCCACTGCTTACCATAGGTTGACTTTCCTTGTCACTTGATTTGCCTACTTCGTATTTCTGTCCCAGCATGTCAATCGTGTGTTTGTCCCTTGCATGGAGTACTGCCTCTTTACAATCACTGTGGTTTGCATGGCTACTTCCATTGCATGCTTTCCAAGCACTACGTATTTCTTTTGTGTGAAGCACTCTATTAGACTGCATGTTTTTTCAAGCCATTTTACTTGTGTATGTCTATCTCTCTCTGCACACTGTGTTGGTCTCTGTTGTCTGACTGTTTCTCCCCATGTCTCCCTCTTGTGCCTTGTGTGCTTCTTCCCCCCGTGCACATAGGGTTGCTTTCCACCAACCCACGTTGCTTTCACTTCCATCCTACACTACTGTTGCTTTTGCATCCAACCTAGCCCTGCAAACATTTCTTTGCGTCCACTTCAATATTGCCTCGGCTTTCACCAGCACCATACTGCCATCCTGTTCACCGTTCCTCCTCCAAACCTTTTCCACGTTGCTTCGCCATTCTCTCCACCCTCTCATTTTTCTCCCACCACTTACCACCCTTATTTATTTATTTATTTATTAAAAAAAAAAAAAAAAACTTGTGTACTTCTATTTTCTTTTTAAGTTACTGATTAAATGTTTTTTTATTTAGTTACATATCCAATTATACACATGATTAGCAAAAAGTATATTTTTTAAGAATGGCATATGCATGCTGAATCTATTTCTCTAAACTAAATTGAATCTCCTAAATCACCAAATATATTTATGGAGAATCAATTTCCAAGGCCACTAAAATAAAAACAGAATTTCAAATGCAGTTTTCAGGTTTATACATCCGGAGGCCCCTGCGCTCTTCTGCTTCAAGGATCCCTTGCAACTGTGCTCACCGAAGTGCTGTTCGTTTTCTGTATTATTTAAGCATTACAGAGACCTGTTGCAAGGTAGCCACATCAGTGATGATGCCAAGTGGCAAGAAAAGTCCACTTAGGAATTGACAATGCTAATAGCTCCAACTCGAGCAAACGCAAGACCCATTGCATTGCAAATGCTTGTTATTTGTTCTTCCTTGGAGGCAATGTACTTGGCCATTTGGTGTACATGTGATTGCGTGTGTTAAGCAAATCTAATGCAGGTTTTTGTCAATACCCAAGCTTGTTCCATTTGAAGTAATTCAACTTGTTAGGTGAGATGGACATGGTCAGATTTTCAGCTGTTTTCAAGAGTATTTTTTTCTTTAAATAAAAGCCCTCACAATTTTCTTCCAATCACTTATCGTTTGAGCTGTTTGCCCTGGGTTTCTTCTGAAGAACCTGTTTCTCTGTCACCTCCCTGCCCATATATTACTCTTCATCCCTTCCTTCATTCTCAAATTCTCTTTGTGATGCCTGTGTACCATACAGTTAATGTAGCACTATGTGTGGGAAAAGGGAACATAAGGACTATGTGGGCATGTATGCTCTGTTCTAGCCTGGCATCCATTAAGCTGGTAGGATAGAGATGGAACTTTGCCTGGTATGTTTTTATGTAGGGAGAGTCCCAGGACATGTGAATGAGGGTGACCCTCTCAGTACAGCTTCTAGTACAGTTTGGGATATCTTGGGCTTGATTTTAGACAACCTTTCAGGGATATAGTAAATGTGGTGCAGGGTAGCAAAAATGGATGAGGTGGAAGCAAGAGACAATAGCTATAACTTGTGAGGCGCTTTGACCTCCCTCCACTCATTGTCAAGTGAACCACGGTCCGTTTCCTTGCAGTTGGGCTGATGAGTCTGGTGTGTTTATGATAAGTCCTCAAAAATCCCAAATTTTCCCAGCGATTCTAACAGCAGTTTAAATTCCAATGGGCTATATTTTGGGGAGTACTAAATGAGGTAGGTCAGAGGAATTCAAGCATATGGCGTATCTGTAGGAACTGAAAGTACTGGGACTTATGCATATGAAATGTATTACCCGAGGTAGCAAATGTTGTAATACAATCTCTTTCCCATATGTTCTAATGCCGAAAAATACCAATGAAGTCCATTGGTTTAAATTCCAGGGCCATCTAGGCAGTCGGAAGTAAATCTCCCTGACATTGGGCGGGGATTTGGCATGATCCATTTATAACAGGTAATACGAGCTAACACTATGCGCCAAGCTGCAAAGACAGCATGGTAAACTCAGGAAGATCCTTGGGAGCGTTGGAATGATATAATTAGTATAGTGGGTTAGTGACTTGGAAATAGTGCGGTCTCCAAACATCCAATTCATTAATGGTTATAAGGTAGCAGGCCAGTAGTATAAATGGAAGTCTGCTATGCCTAATCCTCCATCAAAGGTAGATTGTGTACTTTTAGCCAAGGCCACTCTAGGTTGTTTACTAAGCCATAAACATCCTCTTATGGTGGCTTTGGGTTCATCAGTAAAATAATTTTGATGGACATACAAATTTAGGAAAACTATCATCTTGAATAGAGCTATCCTACCTGTTAAGGATGAAGGATAAGTCCATGTTTGAAAACTATAGTCAAAGTTGCATCAGTAAACTAGTAAATACTGTGATTCCGTGGATTTAAAAAAAAAGTTTTATTAGATTTTTTTTTACCAGCAGTATGAACACCGTGCGCCAGCGCAACTGTAGTAAATTCACAAAGCTTTGTAAGGCCCGATTTCAAAATGAGCAAAAGTAAAACAATCACAATGCAATAATAAGAACCCCATCTTAGTCCAATAGGCAAGAACTACACCCCCCAAGTATACAGTGAGTGTTTCCTCTTTCGTGTTGTTCTCCCCATTCAGTCCCTTCAGTATATTGTTCACATCCACTTGTATAATAACCACAACCACAGTGCGGCATGCAAACAGCTTATTTTAACTGTAGGCATCCATGTAGACAGGTTCATAGACTATGCGAGGTCCAGCTTTTCAAACTGACAGTATGTCATAATATACTTTGATCCTGCCCAACACGTAATTAGGCAGACTCTCTCAACCAAGGCCCTCCCCCACTCCAGTACCTGAAGGTTTACCCACTTTTATTTACAGAAGTCTAGTTCCCAGTGGGTTGGATAAATAGCGATCTATTGAGCTGTCTTCCACTAGTTTATCATCCCTCCTACTTTCTTCATGAGGGTTTCCTCTGCTGCAGTCCATTTCATTATATCCCAAACCCGGCCATCAAAAGTCAGGAACCTAGAGCTCATTGAGACACCATGCTTTATGAAGACACACAGAAATAAGGATCCTCAAGTACTTAAAGTTTTCTGTGCATACTGGGAGGAGAAGCAGCAACATCATTTTACCGTCAGACACATTAAGGGGGACGATCAGAGACTTAGTCCAATTCACTGTGAGGCAGGATGAGTCTGCATACAGATGCAAGATGAACAAGTTACTTATCTTCAGTAATGATTTATCTGCGAGAGACATATTCTAGTTGCAGATTCCTTATCTTATAATTTCCCCCAGGTGTCAGACTGGATCTGGAGATTTTTCTTCGAGCAATACCCTTGGACTCCTTCAGGTGGCGTCGGTCAACTCCGCGTTCGTCGTAGTCGATGTGATGACGTCACAGTTGTACTAAAGCACCACCCGGCACCCTGACGTCAGTTTCTTTTCATGACTTTCCACACCAATAGCACGGAGCCATGAAGAACACAAACTGGTGTGCCAGACATAGGGCCCTGAAAGGGAAATCCCTGTACCTAGAATTCAGTTTGCAAATGGGGAGGATGGCTGGGTCGGTAAGATATCTGCAACAAAAATCTGTCTCTACCAAGTAAATCGTAACTGAAGGTAAGTATCTTGTTCATCTGATAGAGACTTTTAGTTGCAGATTCCTTACCTTAGAATAGATACCCAAGCAATACCATCGCAGGTGGTGGGCTGCAAACCAAGATCATACTAAAAAGTCCTGCAGGACCAAATGACCAAAGTAGCCATTTCTGATGGCCTGACTGTCCAGGCAGTAATGTTTTGTGAACGTGTGCAGAGATGTCCACGTTGCTGTCTGGCAGATATTCAGGACAGGAACTCCGCGTGCTAACATTGTGATAGCAGCGATAGCAGCAGTTGCTCTGGTTGAGTGAGCACGCAAGTCCTCAGGGGGTTGCTTTTTTGCCAGAGCGTAGCAAATTTTAATGCAGAGCAATACCCATTGTGAGATGGTCTACTTCTGCACCGCCCTCCCTTTCTCTGCACCCACATATCCAACAAAGAGTAGTACGATTGAGGTAGAACGTCCAGAACAGCTCCGGTGAAAGAGCATCTGAGAAGGAGTCAGGTGTGACTTCAGCACCTTTATAGTGAACTGCAGCAAATGCAGAAGGTTCACTGTAGTCTGAAGGTGGGAGACAACTTTCTGGGGCATGTTCGCAACAAGAGCAAGTCGTCAAGGTAGGAGAAGACTGAAACCACTAACTTGCGCAGATGAGTTGCAACCACCGCCATCACTTTCGTGAACACCTGAGGGCGCTGGTAAGGCCAAAAGGGAGCATGGTAAATTGAAACTGCTCATAACCTACCACAATTCGCAAGTAGCGCCTGTGGGCAGGGCAGATGGGTATAAGCGTCCTGCAAGTCCATGCTACCATCCAGTCTCAGAGTGAGCGATTTGAACTTCTCCTTCTTGAGGAAGAGATCGCAGGCCCGAAGGTCTAGGAGAAGATGTAGGCCCTTGTTTTTTTTGGGCACCAGAATGTAGAAGAATTAACAACCACAACCTACTTCTTGTGAAGGGACCCTCTCTATGACTCCCTTGGCCAAGAGAGCCGCAACTTCCTTGTGTCAGATGATCTTCCGGCAAGCGACCATAGGATGGAGGCACAGCTGGAGGGGCAGTCTCAAAGGGGAGGGAGTAGCCCCTTCGGACGATCTGCAAAACCCACCTGTCTGTCATGATGAATTCCCAGTGGGGCAAGTGATGATGAATCCTGCCTCCAACTGGCCTGAGATTGGGGGGGGGGGGGGGGGGGGGGGGGTTGCTTGGAGGCTGCTGCAGGGGTAGGGATGGACTGGGCAGATGTCCAGGGAGACCAGAGACAGGGAGCCCCTTCCATGGCCATGGAAGGGGTGAAAAGCAACTGTTGTGGGCGAGGGGCAGTTGCTAGGCCAAAGGACTGAGTAGTAGCCCGGGACTCCTTGAACCTCTCGAGGGCAGAGCCCACTTTGTCCCCGAAGAGACAGGTGCCATCAAAGGGCATGTCCATGAGAGACTGTTGGACATCCCCTGAAAACCAGAAATCGATCAGGCATGGTGCCTCAAAGCCACTGTCGATGCAACCAATCTGCCCACTGATTTGGTCGTGTCCAGCCCACAACGAGTCATGAATTTAGCCACACTGCTCTCCGCAAGAACGGCTTGGGAGCTCACAGCCCAGGCCTTCTCTGGGGCCTGCGGCAATACCCGCGTAACTGGATCTCAAGGCGAATGGGTGTGGAGGCCCAAAAGCCAAGTGGTGTTTACAGACCACAAAACCAATCTTCTCAAGTTGGTCCAGTCTCTCTGCTTCCCTATCCGGGCGAACGGATGGGAATGCGCCAAATGAAGAGGAAGCCTAGATAACAAGGCTCTCAGGCATATGGTGTTGGGACAAGAATTTTGGGTCGCTCATGGCAGGGTATTGGCAGTGGGCAATTGTCCTATTCACAGTAGCCCTTGTGCTGAGACTGGAATAAGTACCCAGAAGCACATCAGTGAGGGTTTCATTAAATGTAAGTAGAGCCTCCAAAGTAGAAGCCGCAGCTGAAGCACCTCTGTCAGGAGGTTAGTCCTGACTGCCACAGTGGGAAGCTCAAGGCCAAGGACCTCAGCCGCCCAGGGAGTAAGACGCTCCCTCCACCATAGCCACATAGGAGGAGAAAGCATGCCAGCATCTGGAGAAGTATCCAGACCACTGGCTTCACCCATTTCCTGTGCACAGCCCAAGTCAGGGTGCTCTAGCTGGTATTTTAAAGGGTCCAGTGACCCCTCCAAACCTTCCTCATAATAAGGGTCCGAATCCAACCTGGGGTGAGTAGGCCCAGTCGAAGTCGGAAGCAGCGTCCATCAACGTCATTCCGGGTCATCAGGGATCAGGATTTGGTCAACGACAATTACAGGCCCAACCCACGTCGGGAGCGTCAATGTCTTAGCTGTTGGTAAGGAACCGAAAACGGATCTGGAGGGGTCCTGGGAACCCAGGGCCGGAGCCAGCAACTGGGAACCAGAAGGGTCCTCATCCGAACCCCCAGACCCCAAATGCGCCACAGAAGGGTCAGTCTGACCAAAAATGAGGCGCATGACTTCATAAAACTCCTTAAGCTGGGCAGGGGTTGCTTCGGCTCCCGGAAGCTCGGAGAGGTGCAGAGCGGACCTAGGGAGCGGACCCAGAAGTAGGCTCCAAGGACGGAGGCCTTGAGCGTCGACACTTCACGTGTTGCATCGGCATTGCAATGGAGTGAAGTCGAAGAATGTTTAGCCTTCTTCAGCTTGTTCTTTTGACCCGAATGTCCCAACGATTTTGAATGGGACCTAGAGGAGTAGTGATGACTCTGTGAGTGGTCTCGAGACCTTCCTCTCGCACGAGACCGGGAGCAACGAGGAGTCGAGTGTCGGGCCCCAATAAGCTTTAGAGACCACTTCCTCAAAGCCTTCGAGTACACAGCCTGCACTTGGAGCACGTCTTTGGGTCGTGGTCGGGCTCCAGACACCACAAACAAACCAGGTGCAGGGCCATCTCTGACATCATGAGGTGACAGGTGTCCTAAGGCTTGAAGCCGGGTTTAGAAGACATCCCTCGACGCACCAAAAAGTCCAAAAAGCCGACAAAAAGGTCAAATTTGGTAAAAAATTGACAAGGGTTGCTGACGTCAGCACGCCGGGGTGGTGCTTAAGTACAACCGCGACGTCATCAGGGCGACCATGACACCTATGACGAACGTGAAGTCGATCGACACCACCTGGCGGTGCCCAAGGGTACTGCTCAAAGAAAAATCTCCGGATCCAGTCTTACGCCTGGGGGAAATTCTAAGGTAAGGAATCTGCAACTAGAAGACTATCAGATATGCATTATACAGGTACCTGTTATTTGGGGGTTTCGGAGGCAAAGAAGCACATCTTATACACAGACAGCGTTCTGGATGATACACCGATTGTAAACTGTTGACAAGTGCATCTATCCTGATCCTCTCTGCTAAAAGTTTGATTGTCAATGCAAATAAAAGTGGCGATAAAGGCCATCCTTGGTTAATGCCCTTTTCTATCAGGAAGGGATTTGAGAGAGCCCCCACCGACCCTCATTCGTGATCAACATGACTAATCTAAAATGTGCAGATAAGCCAAAACCCTGGGGCCGATGTTCATTGCATTAAAAACTTGCAGTAAAAGCATCCAACTTATATAGTCGAAAGTCTCAAAATGTAATATTAGTAACGCCTTGGGTCCCAGTAGCTATTGACTACTGCTCATTATCAAATGCAATCTCCACATGCAGTGTTTAGTGCTACATCCGGGCATGAAGCCATTTTGATCCCAGTGCACGAGTATTGCGATTTCCTTAACTAATTGATTGCCAAGGATTTTTGTATTTACATTTATAAAGGGGATCAGTCAGTAATAATAAAAAAAAAATGTTCAGGTGGCTTTCCATGATTGCTGCCATGCGCAAGTCAAGTGGCAACTTGCTTATAGCCATCACTTCCTCTAGTATTGAGTGTAAACGGGTGCTGACCAATGATAAACATTTCTTGAAAAATTCAACTGAGAAGCTATTCGGGCCCAGTGGTTTCCTGGATAGAAAACTTATGATAACTTCTCCAACTTTAGCAAGTCTTATGGGCTCATCTAAATAATTTTGGTGCGTCAATGGGAAGGATCTAACTGACGGTTATCGATAAGAGAGCAAGCCATATCTGCTGTGGAGTGAGCTCGATGAGTGCACAGGGCTTAGAAGTAGACAGCAAAAATATCTGCTATTTCTTTGGCATCTGTACACACATTATTGTTGTCAAACTTTTATAAAGAGGATTATCATAAAGTGTTCTCTTGCATGGCCAACCAGTATAGTAACCTTCCAGGTTAATCCACAGAGTCATTCTCTGCTTTTGCTGGCCATCCATATATGTTGTACTTTGTCAATGGACAGGTCTATGAATTGGGCCTGGGAAAGCTTGTAAAAGGTTGGGTTAGGGCCAGCAATAAAAAGTTTGAGTGCAAGTTTCTTCATCACAAGTGCAGTAATCTGGAGAGCCTAATCCCGCTTATGAAACCAAGTAAGGGTCATGGCCTATAACACATTCACCGTTTTGAAAGTAATAGGGAACTGAGTCCATATTATTCTGAAGGTATTTCTCAACCTCAGATCATAGAGACGTCACTAAGTCTCCACTCATACACCACCAAATACAGATTCTTCTGTTCCTTCTGGTTCTAGGACCCTCACCACAGAGGATCATTATCGGGCAGTGATCTGAAATGCCTCACAGTAAAAACAACTACATTAATGTCTTAGTATGTTAAGAATATATAATCTAATTGAGAAAGTGAGTTTTGGGACAGTGTGTCGAATGTGTACAGTCATTTGTCAAGATACCTGGCCCTCCAGACATCAGAAAGGCCGCAAAGGATTCTTCCCAATCCTGCAGTCTAGGGGATTGTCTAATTCTTGTGTATTTATAATGTCGAACATCTAGCTTCTTGCCAGTGACTGCATTTTAGTAGCCACTTATCACCAGTTACACAGTTCACCAGTTTAAAAGTATGTCCATTAGTGGTTGTAATGTAGTATCCAAAAGTGATGGGGGGTCATGGAGACTGAAAAATGCCCACTGGTGATCATGAACAGGTCCGTTTACCAACACAAATCTGCCTAAGGGGTCCGCAACTGACTTATCTACTATCATAGGAAACAACTTGTGTAGCAATATCACCACTCTCCTTGAACCAGAGGTAAAGCCTGCATGATAGACCCTGTCAAATACACAGAGACCCTGAAGTTTACAATTGATACCAAGCAAACAGGTCTCCTGGAGGATAAGAAGACAGGGGCTATGAAGTTTGGCAAATTGGAGTACTGCACCTCTTAATTTTACTATTGCGCTCATTAACATTCCATGACATAACTTTATATGTACTAGGGTTCAGTGTCAGGTCTCACCTAACATTCAGGCATTTTGCCATTAAAGCATCACAGGCTAATCTTACCTGCCTTGTATCTTAAGAAGATTCAACAGTAAACAACTCCTGTTGCCTTCAAATCCCCCAGCCCTACACTTCCATCTAAAAGTATCTGTCACCGATACTTATTGAACTTAAAGGAAGGAAAAATACACAGATCGAAGAGAAAACTATCACTATGAAAATCTGTCTCCTTTAAGGCGACTGGTGTGTAGGATTGGTCAGGGTAACAATAAGGGGGACTTGGGTGTAGGCAACAATCATGTCATACTATCAAATAGACATGAATCCTCTTGTCCTGGAGTTTACACCATTAAAGGCATCCTGAAGAGAGGCACCAGAGACTAACATAGTAATAGTGCGTATTTCTTCACAGGGGCCACCACTTCCATCTGAGGCATAGGAGGACACCCCACACCCTGAGGGCTACAGCCTTAGGAAACCCCTAGGACAATAGCCAAGTTGTCAGAAACTGAGTCTGGTTCACCCTTTCAGTCCCTTCTTGCACTCCAACCATTTGGACGTTACTTTGATGGGATCGGGCCACTGCATCTTCAATACCACATTCCAAGTCCCAGGAAGTTTTAAGAAGCTGAGAAACCTGTTGCTGGAGGGATTTTAAAGTGTCTTCTGCTAATAATTCTGCTAATAATATTCTCACTTCTGTTTCAGTCATCCTGGTTACAACATTATGAAGTTCTTGTCTAAAACGGCCGCGGTCTGCACTGACTTCACTGATTTTGGTCTCCAGTGAGGAGTGGCTGCCTCATATATCCTGTAGGATAATTTAAGTCTCCGAGGCATGAGACTTACCATGGTCTCATATTATTTCGATCCTTTTTTTCACACTACCATGAACAAGTCTCCTAACATATTTTCTAGGTATACTATGCCTATCTTGGTTGCATATCTGGTACCTCTCAGACTGTGCTTACTTCTATAAGCCTTGAAAAAGTCACCTGTTGTGACGAAACACGTTGGCTTGCCTATGCAATGATGTTCTTCCAATTGAATATGATGGCTGCTGTTATGGTACGATGATTCTTTAATGGATCGATGCCAATGTCTGAATAAAAGAACCTACTACAACTGAACTTTATTGAAGGACTTATTTGTTGGCAAACCTTTCCAAGTGCAGTGGGATCTGTAACCCACATCTGCAAGTTAGCCTGCTTGTCCCGAAGGAGTCAAAGCCCCAAATGGGGTGAGGGATCTAGCAAATTAGTCCATAGTGGCTTGTTCACTTCATACTTCCTGCTTTGTCCTTCCGCCTGACTACATGCAGAGAGTGATATCTTCAGAGATGCCAAAGTAGAATTTAGAGCTGCAGGACAGCACATCATGAATCCCAACAGCAGACTGAGTCCACTGTTGAGGGTATTGGAAATCAAAAATCGTACATAGTCCCTCAATTCCAGCAGTTATTGTTGGATTCCAAGCTGGACATCTGGTGGCATGTTCAAGGGTGGATTTACTGTTGGGTTGCTTGAGGATATATTCAGGGCTGCCAGTTGGAGCCTAGCAAAAACTAGGCTTCTTTTTAGTGCAGGCCATGCAAACACTGGGTGGTACCATTATGTCTAGCAGGACTGCACACATGCTCCAGTCACAGCAGGTGGCAGCAGCCTGCAGATCCTAGTCTTCTGGGCCTTATGCAGGATGAGGGTGCTAGGTCAACTTTAAGTTACTGTCTGCTAAAAGCCTGCTCTTGGGGGCTCTATGAAAACTGTGTGGCACTGCAAGACCACCAGCCAGATTCCACCTGTGCCCCTCCTGACAAAATGCTGGTAGTCCCCCACTGTTTATAGCTTACTGGCTAGGTGGCCTAGAGAGAATATGCCCGCATGCAAATGCCTCACCAGCACAGGCAATGCTGTGGAGGTAAATGTTTGGTTGCCTCTGGTAGGGCCAACCAGCATCCCTCCTGGGGGCCAGTTTTACTAATTTAGTCTCAGTATAGCAAGAGCCAGGGTTGGACTTGGGTAGGCCTCTTTACTACCCAGACCACGTCCATAAGCCAAAAAAGAGGACAAGTCTGCTGCTGATTTTCTGAGCCCTGTGGTGAGAATGACAATGTTGCCAGTGCAGGCAGTGGGAGGTTATTTCTAAGACAAGCAGGACATCCACAGTTGGGAAGGCTACCTTTTCCTCATGGGTAGACCGGTCGTCCTCAGGGTGGAAAGGCATATCAGGACCCTGTTGACAGGGCTCTGGGCTCTACTGAGAGGAACTAGGTGAGGAGATCCTCAGAATCTGGGCTGCTGTTTCTGAGACTTGAATTCTCCTAAGCAAACTGCCTGAGATTTGCTCACACTTGCCACTATGCCCATCTCTAGCCTCAGAGGCCTGTCTCCAGATTAGCATGCATCTACAGTTCCTGATGATTGTGCACCCACCCAGCAATAACGGTCTGCTTTACTTTAGGGAGAGACTGAGCCCATGTTTTACCATCCTATGTTGGCAGATCCTGTTGGCTGTGGAAAAATCTCAAGGAGGTGAAAAGACCTGTGAGCGTACTGAACAGCCTCCCAATAAAGGAGGACTATTGAGGAGGCTTGTTTACTAATTAAATTTGCCAGCTGAGTTGATGATTGGACTTTCTCAGTTTACTGGAAAGCCAAGTAACAAGTTGTTTAGTTCAAGCTGTTCAGATCTAGAGGGTAGCAGACTCACATTCTCGTTGCAATCTAGTCTAAAACATTAGTGAAACTTCCGATACATACTGAAAGTACTTACAGCATACCCCACCAACAGTAAGCAAGAAGCAGCAAATGGTCCTCCTATTCAAACCACATAACCAGACCGTACTCTGGTTATGGGAATTACAGAGACCTCAAGGAACAGTGTACAACAGTGGTTCCCAACCTGTGGTTCGGGACGCCTGGGGATTCACAAAGCCTCCTCAGGGAGTCCGTGACTGCGTAGAAAATTAATTATTAACAGATTAATAAAGAGTATATAAATAAAGTGCCTAAACGTACAGTCAGAATGTTAAAACCAATTTCAAATTCCTTGACATTTGAAGTATGAGGCTAAAAATTACATTAGTATCCTCGGATTGATTCGTGGGAGCAGTGCAGGTGCATCAAAAAATATTGTATGAATGATGTATGGCTTCAACTGAATTTAGAGAATCTCCAACCATCCTATTAAAATGTAATTTTTTATTTTGCTTGCCAATTAAATAACATGTGATATCATTTGTGAATGCGTTTGATAGAATGTTTGTTTCTGTATTTTTTGTGTATTGTTTTGCAGTTCAAATTATCAACAATATTTAGGCTTGGTCCCTGGTTTCCAGTCATGACTCAGTGGGAGGTCCCCAGATTCCAAAAATGATTCAATGGGGGTCCCTGGGCTCCAGTAATGAGAAAGTGGGGGTCCACAGAAGTCAAAAGGTTGGGAACTGCTACTGCACCAATAAGAAATGTATGTAGTTACAATATGTAGTTACAATGTGTACAGACTCCACCGTATACACATCTAAATTACTTCTGTCTTCATGTGCTGAATGGAGTTAAATTTGGCTTGTTCCGATTTGCTGCATTGCCCTTACTGTCCATCCTTTTTAGAAGTCTAAAGGCCCAAGGTGCTGCCCACAAGCCCTTTCCTTTCACTATCATAGTTCCCTCCAGCTACTCTAGGGTTGGGTTCTCTAAATATTATAAAGTTTGAGCAATGGACATCCTTCTCAAGAAAGGGAAAGTCACAAGGGGCTTCTGTTAGCCAACAGTTCACTAAGGATGCCAACAGTATGAAAAAATTGCAGAATCCCCGAGAGAAAGGCAGGCTAGTTTTAAAAACTCTGCACTCATCTTTTTCATGACCTCATATTTATATGTCTCCAGCCTTATAATTTCCATTATCATAACCTTTCCCTTTCAAGGACTCTACCTTTCTCTTAACATTTCTCATAGTCTTTCATCAAGACACTTTCTAACTTCATGTCTGCGACAATCTCTTTTGTGATCTTTAGTCCGACCCTTTTTCTAGATCTTCCTTTTCGCCTCTTGTATCCTGTTTAAAAATCTTAATTTTTCTCTTTCAAATCTTGCACTCAACATATATCCTCCAGGAAGTATCTTTTCCTGTCAACTGCGCTAAATTACTCTATGCTTTGATTTGGGAAGGCCCTTCGATTGAAGGATGTTAACCTCAAAACAGCCCTGCACTATCCTTATGGTGCTGCACTGTCAGTAGCAAACTATCTCTCCTTCAATATCTTTCGAACTCTTTCAATATATTAACCTTTTGACATTCCTGACTTTTATTCTCTTAACAAGCATTCCTCCCATTCTATTTCATTTTAGGAGTAAATGCAACCAGTGTGCCCAGTTCTTTGCCTTCACAAAACACACTTCACAGTTTCTAATTTTATCACCACCTTTTTAGTACCCCTGGCACACTTAATGTCACAGATTTTTTTTTTATTTAGTGTATTTTTTGTTCAACCACCTCTTTTGGGAAGCTGCTCAACGCAACCAATGTTGAAGGTGGTCAAACACACAGCACATCAATCCATCCAATTGGGCAACAAGGACAATTCACAATGACCGTGGTCTAGAGAATTCGTATAACTAACTGATTTGAAATGTACATGAGGTAGCCAATAACTGGTGCAAGTTTCATCAACGATTGTTGAAGTACCCCTACCACCAATCACTCAGGATACACAGCCACGCTGAATTGAAATATTACTTTTGGGAGGCGAAATGCAGGACAGGGTCTCCCTTCTATAAAGTGACCATTGGTTTGAAAGTGCTAGGCCTTTTTATGGTCCGCATAAAGTTAATAAAAAATGTTTTAACAAATTCTGCATAAATAGAGTCCAGGAGCATGAGCATGGAACCTCACAGAACAGGATAGTTTTAATCTACATTTCACATTTATGGCCTGCAGATATTACCTGCATTTCAGAGTCTTTCTGCAACATCAAACAATGGAAACATTGAACTGCCTCAAGATCAATCTTTAAAAACAAAAAAAAAATGGTACTAGGTGGCGAACCTTTGTGATGGTTTTCCCGACTATGGCCAGCATGTGAGTTCTTGTCCCTCTTCACTCAGCTCCGTTAAAAGGTTTAGGCGTATAGACACCCAGTTAAATAGAATAATTTCCTCCTGTACCTGTCAAAAGTGCATAATAAAAATTATTCTCCCACTTATGTCAGCTGACAGAAGAGCAGCCACCCCTGCCCCGATAGGCTCTGTTTGGCATCAAACCTGAATCTTCTCAGAAAACCACTGAAAACCTTTTTGCTCAACTGGCTTGCTTTACTGTATATGTAGCTCCTATTCTGGTGTTAAAAGACCCATGGGTGGAGAGGTGCTTTGTAACATAACTAAAACACCCAAGGGTGCGGATGCGTAACATGACATATGTGGTACAAAGGAGGCAGACAGAGCACACAGTGCGAAGATGAAGGGGGAGTAAACACCTATGTCTAGTTCTCCCTCCCCAGACTGACAATGTCCATTCAGTCCACTGGGCAAGATGATGCGGCTTGCTGCACATGACCCCAGAGGCTGAGTCTGAGTCAACAACCCCTATCCACTTAAACATCGCACCACGCCTAATTGTCCTGTTAGATTCCATCTCTCAAACCTATCCAGCACATCAGTAACTTAACATTGGCTTATCTGAACCTGAAAGTGCGCTGCTTTCAATCTTGATGGTTTATCTCTCCACTTCCCCTTCAGTGCCGCCCACGGACGCCTACACAGACCTTGCTGGCTCTGGAGCAGTGACAAATTCCCAGAGAAATAATAATACCTTCAGACAGCGACAGAAATGCTCAGGGTAATGTTCGGACAAAGGGAGGAAAACTGTGACTCTTGGTTAAGTGCAGCAAAACTCGGGGAGCTGAGAGGGAGGGCCTCATTGTCCCAAAAAACGGTGACAGACAATTATAAGTGTTATAATTCCCAGGTGATGACTGCTGTCGCTTGCTGGTTTAATCTGTTTCAATCTCATGTAAGAAAGTATTTTTGGTTGATGCCAGGGATTCCTAGAGATGCTTACATCCTAACCTATGAAGTCATACGGACTGAGAGGCAACGAAGCAGGGAACCCACTTCGAGCAAGAACCTGTAATTTAACAAAATACTCAAAGGAGCCAATTTAGAAATCATCTCTTTAAAATAGACAAAAGTCAGAACAGTGCCCATGGAACCTGGCCTAGTATGGAACCTTTATCTACAAAGATTATACCCACTGACTCATTTTGCTTAGGAAATGGTGACCTAATTAAAGACTTGAACAGCTCTAAATTTAACTGGGTTAATTGGCACGGCTTCGCGAACAGCTTCTGCTTTACAGTCATGAATGCTTAGGGAAGCTTTGAAAATAAAATCACTCTGAGTTCGGTACACCGAGGGGTGCCCCTGTCATTGAAATATTTGAAAAGTCCACCTTTAAATGCAATCACAGAGCCAATACATATTTCCTCGATCCACACCCATTATTCCAAAACCGTAAGTGCTCCGTCACAGCTGAATCTACCAGGGTGTCTGCTATAAATTCAGCTAAAACAATCATGATGCCCCCTCTCCATCCATGCATACCAATGCTGTTGTTACTTAGAGCACAAGAGACAGGTGTGGATAATTTAAGACAAACCTTTCATCAGCAGTAGACTCAGCTGCTTTGAAAAAAGACTTACAAACCCCCTCAGCAAATAAAGCATGCCAGGATAAAACAGATATCCAGCAATCAGTTAACTTCTGAAATACAGACTAGGATAAACCTATTAACAGGAAATCTCCACAGTAAATCAATGAGCTATATTTTCATAAAATTTCTGATGTCATAGTTCAGACTGCACTGAGATGCAAAAAATTCAAGAACGCAATTTAACCATTTCAATTAGCTGGGGCTCAGGCTTGTGTCACTTAGCAAGCCAATCTCAAAATAATGCACAAGGGAAAGCTTTACTCCATGAGTAAAAGAGAGACATACTGCTTCCTTGATTAAATCAGTTTTAAAAACTCCCAATTGTCAAATCGATTGTGAAGAACAAGTTGATTACCTTTGGGAACGCGCTTTCTGATGCATGCTGTATTTAAGTGCATATTCCTCACTTTTAGAATGTCTTCTGGTGCCATACTGGATCTGGAAATTTTGTCAGCAGTGCTTCCCCAACCTGCTCGTTGGTGTCATGTGGCTCAGTCTTGGCTTAGAACCAGACTGAAAGTGAAGGAGCAGAGCTACATATAAGCACCATCCCTGCACACCAAGGTCAGTTTCTTTCTATCTGCACCTCTGAATACGGAGCTCCACCACTCTCTTTTCCGTCAGTTTTCGATGAGCTTTCACATTGAATCTGGTGTGCTAGGGAGCAATGCCCCCACATAAAACTACATGGTTCCATCTATGCTGAGATTGTTGCAAATAGATGCTGGTAACAGACCTGTAATATGTGTGCCTTTGGTGTCTGGGCTCAATGCAGGTCTTCAAGTTGTGCGAATGTGTGCCCTCAAGCACCAAAATGCGATCAGGACCCGTGAAACTAGATTTATATCACCTAACATTGAAAGAAATCATGCACATCATGTAAGACCCACTCCAAGTAGAGGGAGGGCAGCTGCTCCCGCTCTCGAGGTCAACCCCAGAATCAATCTCACTCGCAATTCCCACTTAAGGGACCGATTCTGCAACTCATCCCTATGTGCCCAAGCTCCGCTGGCTACTGGTGCTGCTGCAGGCAGTTGCGCCTTCCGGGCCAAGGATCACAGGTGCCTCCAGTGGGGTTACCTCCGAGAAGTCCTTCTCAGTACCATTAGAGCCCTTAGAATCAGTCTCAGGTTCTGCACCAACTCCAGTGCCAATATCAATTCTGGTTCCGAGACCTGCACCAGTCACTCTTTATGATGCAGCTACTGACATAATGAGTATTCCCTATAAGCTAGAGATGACATTTCTTTTATTTAAATAGCAATACTACTATAACATTTCATATGAAAGGGGCAGCAACCTCAAGTAAATTTATCACAGCTACAGAATGAAAGATTATTGCAGACTTGCCCTGCCCATTATTAAACTATAATATTTTGTCTCCTTCACAAATGTATTAATTTGATTGATTAGTCATGCATGGTATAGCCCCTATAACAACAGGCAATTATTAGAAAAAATCTCAAATTGCATAAAGAAAATCAGATACAGGATGGTCGAGATTTCATCATCATCAGCACCACTTTGGGTCACCTCTTACATTCCTTAAAAACTTCAATAATTAACTGTAAATAGATGGTAGAGAGTCTTATGTTACTAGCTTTCTGGCAAGAAAGACAGGCCTTTTCAGCATCTACAGATAGAACAGTATGCAAGCTTTTCTACACTCATCTTGTCCTGTACGTCTGAAATTAGGTACAGTGAACATCTGACTTCTACATTCAGAAGGTCCTGGTCGGAGGTAACCATAGTAGACAAGGCTTTATTTAATCTGTTGGCCGGAAAAATTTAAGATAACATACTACAGAGAGGTGAGGGTTAATATGAACTGTACTGTCTAGGATTCTTCCAAGGCTTGAGGATCTGACAAAATCAGTACTAAAATAACATCTGTGACCAACCACATTCCAAGAAAAATCAGTCAGTGGCCTCAGTAAGTCTGCAGGCAAGTTGATATAAAAGGATGATACTAGTCCATCTAGGCCTGATTTCTGGTTAGTTTTGAGAGCCAATAGTTTCTAGATCTCCCTCTTTACAAGCAGGTTGTTCTTGTTCCTTTTCTGGCTCCCCCCTTTTTTTTGGGGGGGGGGGGGGTGGATGTTGGAAGGTTTACATTTTCACAATACGCGAGATGTTTCTGTGGAACAGATATTGTCATCATATAAACATTCTGTTATTTATAGAGCACAGTCCTTACCACATGGGCAGGAATGTGGCTTACAACGAACATAATGCCAATCATTAGTGGACAGTCTTAGTACGGATTTCCATTGCAGTGGCTTAACAGGGTATAGGCCACTTGTATTTTAAGACAAATAAGTGGAGACTGAAGAACACTTATGGACTTTTCAAGAGATGGATCAAGCCTTTAGGATATTTAGGAATTCTTAATTTTTTTTCATCATTGTACAGCATAATCCATGCATTCTTTTCAGATGTCTCAACATATGAACAAATTAGCTTGACTCTGACACGATGGGCAAGCATCCTAACAGACTGCTGTTGTGCATAGCTCTGAATTACATTTCAGTGAACTGAGAACAGGAGGCGAGCTGCCCTTAGCTGTAGCTTCTTTGGAAACTTGTACATTTATGTTTTGCCCTTCACTTTGTTAGCCCCTTTGAAGTATGCATTACTGAATTTGCTTCATTTGGGACATATTAGCAGAGAGCTAGAACCCGGTCCTTGAGCATCCCTTTAGGTAATCACCTCATGTTTTTCTTAAGCTTAGGGAGAGTTTTTAGGTTGAGCACAAGCGTACGACCTATTGTATACTTTTAATATACTTCTTCTGTGAGCTTACAGCAATTTAATTTGTTAGTTTCAGTGTCATTTAAAATCCTTGCTTGCTAGTGGTCAGTCATGCCTTTTTGTCCCTCCTTGTGTGTGAGAGCAGGGACCAACTACTGTATAATTATGCTTTGTCCTGTTTATTTGGTCTGTAGGGGACTTTCTTTTTTTTACTTTATTTCCTGCTCCTGTCCAAGGAATCTTACCTTTTGATTTGCAGAGCATTCTTGCTCTGAGCTTAGCTGCAAACAAGACTATAGTTCAGGGTGTTATCTTGGTCACATTTGGTCTTTGTGGGCTCTCTCAGCACCTTTCCTTGACTTGGATTTTCTTTACCAACTCTGTCTGCCTGTGGGGTGGTGAGAGAAAGGGCAGACGATCGCTTGTAACTGTTTATAGCCTAGGCACCAAGCTTCACCAGGGCTCTGCAATCCTTAGAGACAGTGCCTACTTCTGCTCCATACTGGGATCCCACTTGCAGCCCCATCAGTGCACCTCAGGTCACACACTCCATCCCTGTGCCAGGAACCCCACACACAATGTCTGCCAGAGCGCCTCGGTTCTTATAGTCAGTACACTCTGCTGCTCTAGTACTGGGACCTCCGGGTGCAGCTCCATCAGTGCTCCTTAGCTCACTAAATCCAAGCCCTCAGCCGTGCCAGTGCAAGGAGCCCAAAACGCACCATCTGCCAGAGCACTTCAGTTCTTGCAGTCAGTACATTCTACTGTTCCGGTACTAGGACCTTGGGCGCAGATCCATCAGTGCACCTCAGTTCACACACTCCAAGCCCTCAGCCGTGCCAGTGCCAGGAACCCCACACACAATGTCTGCCAGAGCACCTCAGTTCTTCCAGTCCGTACACTCTGCTGCTGCAGTACTAGGACCTCGAGCGCAGCCCAGTTCACAAAATCCAACCCCTTAGCTGTGCCAGTGCCAGGAACCCCACCCACCCCGTCTGCCAGAGCACCTCAGTTCTCACAGTCAGTACACTCTGCTACTCCAGCACTGGGACCTCGGGCACAACTCCATCAGAGTACCTCATTTCACGAAATCCAAGCCCTCAACCGCGCCAGTGCCAGCAACCCCACTCGCACCATCTGCCAGAGCACTTCAGTTCTTGCAGTCAGTACACTCTACTGTTCCGGTACTGGGACCTTGGGCGCAGATCCATCAGTGCACCTCAATTCACACACTCCAAGCCTTCAGCCGTGCCAGTGCCAGGAACCCCACACACATCGTCTGCCAGAGCACCTCAGTTCTTGCAGTCAGTACACACTGCTGCTCCAGAACTGGGAAATTGGGTGCAGCTCCATCAGTGCACCTCAGTTCTACCCTGGCAAGGTCACCTACTTTTCCATACTGGGGCCCCGTTCACATACAGTTCAATTACAGCAGCTCAATTCTAAAATTCAGTCCCAGGGTCAAGCCAATACTGGACCCAAAAGAGCAAAACACAGCTCAGCCAGTGCACCTCAAGTCTAACATCCAATGTCACTGTTGATGGGAACCACCACAGCTCCACCAGAATCCATCAATTCTAACATTCAGTACACATTTCCTCTCAGGACTCCTTGCTTCTGTGCTTCAGACGAATTGCCACTCCCATGCTGGGCCCGAATCGCAGCTTCACCAGGGAACCTCTCCAGGCTAACACTCGGCAACACTGGCAAGCCAATACTGGGTTTTACACATAGCTTCATTAATATACCTCACTACTGACCTTGTGTGCCCGTTACTATTTCAGTACTGCAGCCAACATACAACTCTGTCAGTGCACCTCTACCCTAACCTGCAGCGCCCTGTTATTCTAATACCAGGAATTACACAGTGCTTCGTTTCTCATTCCTCACCCGCTGCCTTTCTAGTATTCCAGCACTGGGCTGAGACACCGCTCAGTCTATACCCCCAAACCTGATCTGAAGCGCCCTAATATTGCTATATTGGGGTTCACATACAACTCTGCTAATGCACCTACTGCTGTTCTGCAGTGCCCCCTGCTGCTCCACACTCGGGCTTCTGTTTGCGGACGTGGGGAGCCAATTGCATCTATTCTTAGCTGCCAACTTTATTTGGGAGGGTCTTTTACACCTATCTCACTTCGTTCTTTCCTTTACTCTGATTACTCTCAATGTTTTCTTTCTCCCACACTTTTCTCTTTCTAGCTATTAAAATCAACATTCGCTCTTTCACTGTTTTGTTCTACTACTCTCCCTTTTTTTATTCCGCTCTTACTATTGATACCGCCTTTTTCAAACTCTGAAAAACTTGGTTATTTCTTTCCTTGTTTCCTTCCTCTCTTTTTTCTCCATCAGGGATTCATTCTTTCACTATTTTTTTCTCTTGCCTTCATCTTTCTTTGTCTTTTTTATTTGCTCTTTCTTTTGACTCGGTATGCATCCTTTCACCTTTTTTTTTAGATCTATCTTCCTTCCTTTCACTGGTGTTTTTCTTATCCTTATCTGTCAATTCACGTTTTACTATAAATCCCTCTTTTTCCCGTCTGTATGTGGAAGCCACAAGTTACCTGTCGGGACCCGAAGTGTCAAAGTGGTTTTCCCATTCTGTGTCTGTGGGAAATGTGTCAGTACATACATGCCTTGGTTCTTTTGATGCTTCTTTCTTTCACCATCTCTCTTAGTTTCTCGAATGTTCATTTTTCTCTCTCTTTTCACACTTTTTTCATTATTTTTTCCTCTATCTTTCATTCGCTAGCTTCCTTCCCTTTTGTTTCTTGTCTCACACGTTCTCTATTTCTTCTCTTAGTTGTGTTTTATTTTCTCATTCTTTCTTTCCCTTCTTTTTTTATTTCTTTGCGACACCTTGAATTTCTTCCTTTTTTCTGCTGCCTTTTTTTGTGCTTTTTCTGCCTCATCCTCTTTCTCTCCTGAAGCCTAGTTATCAATGAAGCGACAGCTGCAGTGGCACCGGGGCCCGGAGACCTACAAACCTCACTCAACTCTAATTACAGATGTATTTTCGTACCAAAATTCCAGTCAACCACATTCCTTTCTTTCTCCACGGTCCATGACACCGTTACTATGCCACTCGTCCTCACCAACTTTACTCCCAACTCTCTATTTAATTTCACCCTCCAATCGATCCCAAATGATATTTTTGTTGCTGTGTTTTGAGAATTACAGTCTAATGCCAAAAGTTTATTTCTGATAAAGGTTTATATGATAATTGTATATGTTTTAAGATAGAGGAAGAAGGAGAATGGAAGTGCTTTAGCTAAATGCTGGGCCACTAGAATTATAAGGCAAGAAAAGACAATTATGAGGGCGGGTTGACCAATTTATGTGGCAAGAAAAGTCCAGTTATGAATTTGCAATGCCAATAGCTCTAACTCAAGACAATGTGAGACCTGCATTGCAAATGCTTGTTTTTGTTTGCTGCTTTTGTTTATCTGAGAGGTGACATCACACTAGATACACAGGAGCCATAGCATACTGTGTTTTTTGGCCTAATGGATCTCAATTTAAGGTTATGGAACCAAGATATGCCACTATTATAGTCCTCCATGGAGACTTACTTAGACAAATATGGTGTAGTATACTTTTGTGTACCGAGGACAAATACCTTTAACCTCCTGGTAGATTGTTCTTCGTGCATTCTGCACTTCAGTACCGGTTGTCATACTTTTTATGACTGCATTCTTGCATTGCCTCATCCTTTTCGAATGGTTAAACGTTTTGATAATCAGAAACTTTAGATTGACATAACTCCTTCTGGCGAGTGAGATATTCTGGTTAGCAAATTTAGGAGTTTGGCCACCTGTCCATTCTTCAGGTCACAAATGAATAATAGTGATGGCTTTAACGTTCCCAGTCTTCCCCTTACAAACTAATATGTGGGCTTTTTTTATTACAATTTTGATTGTAGATTCAAATAAAAAAGGGAGAAGAGGAAATGGAATGCAATCTCAAGAGAATGGAAAGACAAAGGGGAAGGAGAGCACTGATCTTTGATAAAGACCGATAGGGTGCAATGAAACAATACAGAACACTGGGAGACATTATTTATAATCTTCTGTAAAACTATTACCATCCATAGAATTGTGATGTGTAAATTATCCAGTCAGGTATGCTGGTATATTGATGGTCAGTTTACTGCAGCAAGTGTAAGCCAATTTTTAATGATTAATATTTCATGGAGAAAAAAGGAGTGCATGTGTGGGAGAGAGGTAATAAAATCTGCATGAGCCACACGTGAGAACGCAGAAGGTATAATTAAGTTGACACAGATACTATGATATAAAAACGCCAGAGTTATCATTATACCAACGAAGAAATAAAGGATCATAATATGTGATGGAACAATCAGAAGGGGTTGCTTCAACAGGATTTGTAAATGTGAATTACTCCTGGCAGTTTATACACTTCCTTATGGAGAGAAATTGAGCAATTTACTACAAAAAAACATGCAACATTTGCAAACAGTGGCACAAATCACTTTTCTATGGCTCGGTTCATTTTTTGGTAGAGGATAACAAAGGATCCCACAATGTTGAAGGTATCAAGTTGTTCTCTCTCTTTCCAGTATAACATAAAAAGTGCAAATCATTATGCAATCGAAAAGCGTAGTCTGTTCTCCATGCCAAAAGGCAGCAGCCATAAACCCTTTTTTCAGAATTAAAGGCTAGCAATGACTTAAACAAAGACATTATTTAATGGGCCATAAGTTTCAGGGTGCCCACTGCTGCACAGAATCTTCAACTACGTCCTTTTGATTTTAAAAGCCAATTTGGAAATTGATGAGGATTATTCACAATAAACAAATTTGCTTCGTAATATCGTCCTGGAGAGTCCTGAGATACCAGCCCAGGAAGCTGTGGTTTTCTTGATGTTAAAGGGATCATTCTGTTTTCATTTGTGGAGCATGTCATTCATAAGCCAGTAGTTAATGAACAATTTATTGAAGGAGGCACTTTAAATATGGAGTCGTATCCAGGATTGACTATACAAAGCTGTAATTTCACGGTGGAGGTTGGGCTAAGCAATCCTTAAAATAAGCTTGCTCAGTTAAAAAAAAAAAAAAGTTTTGTTTTTTAACCTTTTGCAAATGTGGTTAAGCAACTTTGCAAATGGTGATTTGGGCTGCTTACCTACCTGATCCCAACTCCAGACAGAGAAAACGGGCATTTGCAATGCAATAGGTCTCACATTAGCGAGAGTTAGAGCTGTTGTCGTTGTAAACGTTAATGACAACATCGCATTTGGTAAGTTATAAATATTTAGCCATGCAGCACATTAAACCTTTATCAGAAATAAACTGTTTGTGCATTCCTTCATACAACTTGCATTACACTGTAATGGTCTGAACAGCCCCTACAGAGCACCACAATAAAAATAGCATTTGAAGAAACATGGTCAGGTAACCATATATTCAGCCCCTAGAGGCCATAACTGCGTAAAAAAGAATGATAGAGAACATTGCAGTGTAACTATATAAGCATCCCCACGAGGGCATAGCTTATTATACATTTTCAGGCTTAGAAGGCCTTTTAAATATAATTTAACTGTGGAGTCAGCAGCACAAGGGTGCAGTGCCCCAGGTCGTTACTAGATGTCCCTGTAGAGTGAACAGCAGAAGGTGCAGTACCACTGGTTGTGCCAAGATGTCCCTGTAGAGTCAACAGCAGAAGGTGCAGTACAACTGGCCGTGGCTAGATGTCCCTGTGGAGCCAAAAGCACTTTGAGTACAGTGCCACAGAACTCTGCTAGAACTTCTTCTGACGTCAGAAACTCAGAATTTCCCCCAAACCCGGAAATGGCTAGAGAAGTACCAGATCATCAGTGAAATGTCTGAAATATGTAGCCATGAGGTACATTAAACCTTTAAAAGAAATAAACTGTATTTGTGCATACATTAAATCTTTATCAGAAATAAACTGTTTGTGCATTAGCAGAAGGTGCAATACCACTGGTAGTGGCTAGATGTCCCTGCGGAGCCTACTGAGTTAGTAGTGCCTTTGGGCAATTATCATCCTTCCTCCCTTGGAGAGTATGGTGCATTACTCATTTGCAGAACGAGTAAGGATGTCAGAATATTACTACAAACAAGGCCTTTATAACACAAACACCTCTCAGCTGTAAAAACAAAAGTTCCATCGATAAGAAAGAAGCTTAAATATGTATTTAATGGTGGAAGAGGTTATGAATTGTGGGCCCCCTCATACCTACCGTGACCCACCTGAACAGAAAGCGCACATCGTTATGAATGTTCTGGTGGTGATCCCATTGCCCTAGGACCACCACTGACTGAGTTATGGCCAAAAATGTGTTGTAAAAGTAATGCCTGCAAAGCATTTTGGGGTGAGTTTCCCTGAGTGCAGTGAATATTGCAGCATCTGCTCTCCTGCTATGTAGGGAGAGCTGTTGTTGAGGATTCATTTCTGGGTCGATTTCTTGCTACATAAAGCCACATAAAAATGTACAATACATACCCATGACACAATTACTTGCATTTACCCATTAGGTGAAGGGCAAACGCTGAAAATGAACAGCGCGTGTGAACATGAGTGCTTCCTGACAAACACAAGAGAAAAAAGAAGTCCGTTCAAACAGAAAAACATTCCAGGCATAATTAAACTGAAGTTGGCTGGTGCGTCTCAGCCAAGGACAGGAAATGACGTACTGGCTGCCAAACCAGTCAGGAGGCAGCAAGACAAGAGTGACACTGCCTACAACCTATGGTAAGCGGAAGGCGGGAGCAAAGTCCTATACTCATTCCAATAGGTCTTGCAGACAATGCATGCGCACAGTCTAGGCTTGACCTAAAAAGGTAATGAAACTCAAATGTTCCCCAAAACAGGGACTGTGGAAAGTCCTACACTGTCAACCAGGGTCTGCAAGATACTGTGTTTAGAAAAGCAGCTGACTGCAAATACTTGATAAAAATTGCCCAGCGAGATCCAAAGAGGTGTTCTAAAAATGGCCATAAGGGCTGCTACGTGCTATCTTTGAACCAAAAACCCCTTTTGTTTTAATTTTATTGCTTCTGCTGTCTGCCACTACAAAACACAATTAAAGAATTAAGACATGTATGCTGAAGAATATTTCTTGGTGGTTTGTAAAAAGCCTACAGGAGTAAAGGGTCCTGGTCGTTCTTTAAGTTTACTTGCAAAGGAATGCAGAATACTTTCAAAAGGTTTGCACAGGGCTGCTACCTACATCTTTTACAAGGATGCCATCTTGCTAGCAATGGAGAGCAACCTATATTTCTACATTTACTTTTACCAAAACAAATTATAATTTCTTACTGGTGCATTAATACACGTTACAAAAAAGAACATTTGGGTTAAACTGCACCACACGGGACGACTCCAGATATTATTGCCAACTTATGAAAGCAAGCAAACATGTATGACAACAATATCTGATGCAGGGCACCTTAATGGAACATTTCACCTCACAGATGAAACAAGCATAGGCAAAGCCTTTAATACTGGACACTGATCTATTAGGTTTGCCAGTGTGTTTCCCACCTTGAAGGACACAGAGCGTGGAACATGCATGCACAGCGGCTGTTTTGTAATTGTTTTTCAAATGCTTCATGGAAAATTATCACAAGGTGACTGTCGTGAAGGCTTTAATTACAACCCACCAGACCGATGACCAACTCTTACGCGTTTCACTGCCGGGGAGTTTGATCATCTCTGCAACAGAGTTTTCAAAAAACAAAATTGGCAGTGGGTTGGTCAAGCATATGTATCTCTTTGGTCTCTGTACACATATACAAACTACATGTTATTCTAAGGCATTCTCAATTACATGTTGGTGCAAACTCTGCATTAATATCTAGTTGCAGTCTTACGATACAATGAAAACTGTGGAAGCATTTTAATTTTTTTTTAACAAATGATCTCAGAATTTCGGGCAGTGAAATGTGCGACGGGTGCTACTGTACCCACTGCACATCAGCATTGCCGCCGGCTCTGTTAGGAGCCGGCAGCAATGTTGATGTGACTTTTCTGCCAGGTTTTGACCTCCGACTTTGTTCCTAAGGGACGCCTGAGTGTAGAGGTACAAGACATATATTGGTTTTCTATGGGTTCAGGGTGTGCAAAGGCTATAAACTGGATGCAGTGCATTTGGGAAATTTGTAAAGCAACTCAAAGCGAAGTGCTAGGTTAGACTCCCTGCTTTTTAGGTCGAGCCCAGGCAAAGCTCATGTGCTTTCTCTCAACACTTGATACTTTTGTGGGCTTTCACCATGACTATCACTTTCATTCATTCCTTGGCCTGCCTTTCAAAATTCCTTTGGTTTGTTAGATGAATGCTTTAGGTTTGTCCCAGCTTGAGGCTGTTTTGTAACCGCCTTGAAGACTGACCCTGTTTCATGGGTTACTGCACAATCGGCCAAATACCTTAGTGTCGGCACACTACGTTTTTCTTTTGCCTCTCTGCTTCACACTCATATGTTGTTTCTTCCTCTGGCATCTCACTATTTCTTTGCAGTGTTTGAGCCCCACAGAGGCTACACGGAGATTCTTTTTTATTTCTTTTTTTGCAGTTTTATATAGCGCAAACTCGACTGAAAGACTAGAGCGCTTTACATGAGCACTTGATAAATTTTAAGCCCCATTCCTAAATAATTCCCAAGTTTAACAGTTGAAAAATATGCAAACTTGTGCCTTTTAAACCGATAAAACACAAGGAAAACCCTCAATGTGGCTCTCCCGACACAGCTGGAGAGCCGACACTACAATATTCAGTGCACTTGGGAAACACACCACATAATGCTTTGTGGGGCACTCCTTTTACAACACATTTGTACCCATAACCTTGTGCTGAACGGTTTGGTGGTGGTCCCATTTTCCTAGGACCTCTTGAACAATGGGACCACCACCAAACAGTTCAGCACAACGTGCTATGTCTGTCCAGCTCATCTTCTGGGTCTCCATACCAGGTTGGGTGGGGGGGCGGGGTGGTGGGACCCACAAAATCATAACCTTTCCCACCATTCAATGCCTTTTTAAGCTCTCTCATAACTGGAGCTTTTGCTTTGCAGCTGGGAGTAGTTAGAATATTATTACAAACAAGGCCATTAAAATACAAACAGGCCTGCTAGGCCTGAAAATGTGTCGGCCCTTCTCTTTTTGTGTGGTTATGCCCTCGAGGGGCTGACTTTAACGTTACATGATCATGTTTCTTCCAAATGCGATTTTGTATTGTGGTGCCCTCTAGGGGGTGTTCTGACCATTACAGTCTAATGCCAAGTGTATGAAGGAAAGCACAAACACAGTTGATGTCCAATAAAGGTTTAGTGTGCTGCATTGCTAAATACTTACAAGGTCCCAAAGGCGAGACCTACTGGCTATGCCAATGCTCGTTTGTCACAGGTATCAAGGTTGGGCTGCATGGAAACATACCATTTATTTTTTATATCCAAGCTATCATAAGGTTTCTACCATTGGAGGAAAAACCACCCTCACGTAAACTGGCTTTCTGCAAAAATTTACTGAACAAGACATCTGCAACATTTTCAACACTTGTTTCTGCCAAACATGGTATTTTCCTTCAGTTCTCCTCACACAGAAACATATCGTTCTGAAGGCTTGACCTGAATCTCAGTTCCCCCAAGACTTGGGCGTGGAGTAGCCAGACATGGGTTTTCCATGGGTCTGAGTAGGAATTCACATACTAGGCACTAGGGAATAATTTTCATGCGGGAGGCTCCATTGGGGATATCTGCAGAATTTGCAGCTGACACCTAGGGGAACCTGCCCATCTCAGACGTTTATGAAACTAGAGACAAAGGAGAATCCGCAGTGATATGACTTGCAAGAACGTGAACATGTTTGGTTTGGATCTCCTGCAAATCTCAGAGTATAGTAAAAAAGGAAAAAAACAAATTTTCTTCCAGAGCGTTAGGCAAATGACAAAAGTCCTACCATCCAATGTTTCCAATCTTTCCTAATAAAAATGGTACCCAACAGTTGGGTGAGCTTACTGCATAAGACAAGAGTTAATAGGGGAAAAGTAAATACATTTGAAAACATCTGAGACTGTTGTGACAATCTTTGGATATATTTGGCCTGCTCCTGTCAGTTACAATAGGTCCACCTGCACATGTGAGGTACTGTTTTTACTGGTAGAAGTTCTTAGCTTTCCCACCCCACACATGCAACTTTTCGTCACAGAAATGTATGGAAACTGTTTTTAAACAACATGTAAGTTGTGCAGTGCATTATAGGTAAGAGAAAAGTGGTGGTACCCTCACAAGCCACAAAATCCAGGTCTCCTTCAGTTGTCTGGTGTTTAATATTGTCAGGAGTTGGTAGGCTTCCAAAGTTGTTGGACAGCCCCTGCCCCAGACATGTTTTTAGGTATGCCAGCAAAAACCCAGAACACCAACTTGAGTTTATTTCTTAGGCAAATCAATGCAAACAGTGTCCGTTGCCTTGCTGGGGTGCAGACAAGAGTGTATGTGCCCTAGCAAAAAAAGTTTGATCCAGTTTGGATTTGTTAAAAGACAAACAAAATATCCTATCAGAGTCCAGCTCCTGGAGCAAGGAACTGTGTGCCTGTGCGTCAGCAAGCAGACTCTGTTAGAATATTTTTTTTAAGCTTAAGGTAATATTGGCAAAGAAAAACAATCCTAGCACTGTCTGGCTTCTCACTGGGGCACAGTGCATCACAGCAAGGAGCCAGACGCTGTGTGGATTTTTGCTGATGCAAAGAAAAAAAAACAAAAGCCACGTCTGTCTCTTAGTTGAGGCACAGAACTGTGTTTGTGTGCCCTAGCAAGGAACCAGATGCTCTGTGGATTTTTTTTTTAAATCCTTGCTGGGGCAGAGAAACAACTCCTTCTTGAACAGAAACGCACTGAAAGAGGAAGGAGGTGCACAAATAAATAAATCAGTAAGTGGGAACTGGAAAAGGAAATCTAGGAACAATCCTAGTCCATCCCCTTTCATTACCCATCACCTGGGAGGTGTGGCCAAGCACGATGGCCAACGAGACATGTTAGCAGAGAGCTCCCTGGCACTCTGCCTGAATTCTGCACTATCCTGCCAGCTCCTGGCTGGATGAATCCCCTGATTCGCTGTCCAGACCATAGACCCTGGTAGGGTGTGAATGGCCCCCTGTTTGGCTGGTATAAACCTCCAGATTGATGGCACAAAGTCGCTGACTGGGGTACAGGTGCACAGAGGGGCTGGCCGTATACAGCTCAGGGGCCGCTGTATCATTGTGTTCTAACTTGGTAGGTGTGGGGCATCCCGACAACCTTGGAGGAGGTGGGGGGGGGGGGGCAGGGGAGACTGCCCACAGTAGTGATCTGGGAGGAGGGAGGCCAGTGAGCGCAGCACACGGAGCTGAGTGGCTGCGGCACGTGACTGAGGTTGGCTGCGGACAACATAGGCTCTATCGCTGTCGAGAATAATTTGGTTGAGACAATATCCTTGAGAGCAGTGCGACTCCTCCTGTGACTGAAGCAGGCCCGCCTGAACACCGGCAGGATGAGGGGACCCTCTGGCCTGTGGACGAAAGAAGCATGACCCTGAGGCTGACTGCAGGGGCCAGAGATGAGACAGCAGACTGCAGCAATGAGCCTCCACAATTGATCACTGGAGGAAGCTAACGGGGGCCTGGCGAGGGGTACTGACTAGGGCCCTCTTCCCTTCCACCTCCCATATCGCCCATTGGACAGAGAGCTGAGCGCTTATAGCCCACATGGCTGCGGATTCCGTGGGCCCCTCAGCCGTCGAAAAACTTTTGGCTTGGCCTAGGTGGCATTTCTGGGGACTTCACACGGCTGGAGCAGAGCCTCCCTGATTAGAGGTGAGGGGAGGAGGCCCTCCGTTGGAAGAAAAATGCCTACGTGAGAGAATGCGGGCCGTGTGGGGGCACAGCCTGGTCGATGGTCGCTCCTCGGGCAGACCTATGGATTGCTGTGACCCAGCTGCACGGCTGACGATGGTGATCAGTGCCTAGATGTCCCAACTGCGGCCTGGTGGCAGAAGCCTCTGCAAGCAACTGTTGAGGCCCCGGTATTGGTGACTGGAGCACCTGAGGTGGCAGACGAGGGCCTGATCAAAGGAAACTGAATGGGGCCCTCTGCCTCCCTTATCTCCCTGCACCTTGGGAAGGCCAGTCTGCGCCTGTCGAGACACATGCCGTGCTGCGGCCGGTTGGTGCCCTACCCGGAGGCCCAGGCGAGGCGGCCGCAGCTACAACCTACAGACCTCTTAGGCTAGTTCCAGACATGTGAGTCTGGGTGAGTGAGATAAACTCCCCGGCTCAGCCCCAGGGAGGGCAACCTGCAACTGGAGCAGGCTCTCAGCACCCCTCAGTGGGCATGATGCGAGGAGGCATGACTGGGCACTACGAATAGGCTACCCCTCACTGCCTCCCCCGTGAATGCAAAACTGCTCGGCCCTGGTGCGTGTGTAGAGCAATTCACCTTTAAGAGGATCGGCTACCTGTATGCTCAGCATGGTGCGTGGAAAGGCCGTCCGGAGTAGGAGCAGCAGCTGCTCATCGATCATTTTACAGGGGCCTGGAGGGCTGGTGTGGCATGGCTAGAGGGAGACAACATGTCCCCGCTGCTTGGCATAGAGCCATCTGGCTCACAAATACTGGCAGCAATTGAGGGCTCAAAGCAGATCCCGGAACAGACAAATGGGCGCCATCACTATAGAGGTGAATTTGCTGTGTGTAGACCTTTGGGATGTTTCAGAACATTTCTGGGAGACTAAAGATAAGGTCCAGGCACTAACACAGGAAGTGAAAGACCTGACAGACACGGTACGCACACTCTTGGAGCATGCTGCCCACTTCAACGAGTCTTGAGGATGCTGAGAGGAGATACATATGCTGTAACTGGCAGTCTTTGGGTTCCCGGAGCGGGCTGAGGGAGAAACTACTGAGCTATTTCTTCAACACTAGATTGCTGGCCTGATGTGGACAAGAACCCCATTGAATTTCTTTGTGACTGAGGCAGCATATCAGGCACTAGACCAGCACCCCCACCTGGGGCTCCACCGAGGGCCATCATTGCTAAGGTTCTCACCTATAGAGACAGACACAACATCTTACAATCGCCAGAAAGAATGGGGACCCCAAATTCGAAGGGAGCACAATAGGTTTTTCCTAGACTATACATGTTGGGTCCAGGCCCAAAGAAAATCGTTTCTGGATGTCAAACAGAAGCTGCAGACACAGCCTACGCTACATGCTGCTGTATATGGCCAAGCTGAAGGTTCTGGAAGGAGGTTGCTCTCCCTTCTTTGTATCCCCTGAGGTGGTCTGGGACTGGTTGGATCAGAGGGAATACCCCAGGCCTAGCCAGGTCCTGAGAGAAAGAACACAAGGAAGAGGTCTAGGGGTAGCCCAGTGGTTCGGCTGAGAGACGGAGATGTGGATGAAACACAGCATAGAGGTGCAGGCGATCGGCAAGCTGGAGAGAATGCACAACACAACGGGATGACCCTGGGTACTGCCGCCTCACAGGAGTCATCACAGACCCCAGACCTGGGAGGCAGCAGTCCGGAAGACTGTCTGAGGTAGTTGGGGTAAGGGGGATGCATTCTGTTGGGAGGGGAGTGGCCCTCCCACCATGGAATGAATCCTGGACTGCTGAAAGCAGGGACGTTGAGAAGAAACATTTGGTAAGCAGTGCGGAGGATGCATGGAAATACAAGGATACATATTGAGTGATACCTCACCTTCTGTGACTCTGTTAAAGGAGCACTATAGGGACTGCTAGGTCAGTGAGCACTTCCCCGTTTGGGTGCCACCCCACGGGGGAGCACTTTGTCAGACTGCCTCCACTTTTGTACCTTTTTGGTCGCTGTTGCCTCTGTCTGGGGTGTTTGTCTTATAACCAAAACTGATGTCACCCCATTCTTGTATATCTCAGTGTTTACCTGGGAGGAGAGAGTAGGGTTTGGTTGGGACTCAGCTATGTTTTATGCAGAGGGTGACCAAGGTGCTGAGACTGATCTGGAAGAATACATGGGCAAGTATGTGTGGTGATAGCACGAGGGGAGCTCAGGGGACCCTGGCCCTAGTGGGAGGGGGCTATGGAGACAGGGATGCCCATGCACATTTAGACTCATCTCCTAAAACGTCAGGGTCCTACACGACTACACCAAGAGATACTGGGTATACACTTACCTGGCTTGATATGGGGTGGGCATAGCAATGCTGCAGGAGACTCACGTGGTAGATTAGGAAGCCGGTAAGCTTAAGAAGAAATGGTGGGTTCAGTTATACTCCTTCCATTCGGTGTACGCTAGAGGCGTGTCCATATGGGTGGCTCCAGGAATACCATTTCAGCATAGGGAGGCCAAAGCAGACTGGATGGCATTGAGGTTTGCCTCATAAATGTATGTGTCCCTAACCACAATGACAAGGTTTATTTTTCAAGACTCTAACCTTTTGCCTTCGTATTTGGGTGTCCCTCTGATCAGGGCAGAATATTTTAATTGTATCTTAGATGGCCATCTTGACAGAAACGCTGGCCGAGCATTGTCTGAAGTCATGGGACAGGCAGACTGCATAGATATCTGGAGAAGTATCCACCCCTTAAAGGGTAAGTTCATCTATTACTCAACAGTTTATCAAATGTATAGCAGGTTGGATAGGATCCTGGTGTCCCAGGAAATAGGGGACCAAATTCAGGATGTGGAACTCCTGGGCAGTTTAAATTGGAACATGCGTTGGTCTCCTCAGATGCACCTGGGCTTGCGTCTGGCCAGCTGTGCCTGTTTGGCAACTCCAGGACTTAGATCAGACCTTAGGGATGTAAACACTGGTTACTTTGCTGACAACTGGGGGTCGGTCTCAACGTGAGTGCGCAAATGGGATGCGCTCAAAGTAGTCCTATGGGGGGAATGTTTCACAGACATACAGAGTCAAACACCTGCTGCAAAGTGATCTCAGAGAACAAGAGCAGAAATTGATTAGCATGCAAAGGAACACTTCGGGCAGCCGATCTGCTGAAAAGGAAAGGCAAGGGATGAGGCACACCACAGCGGATATCTGGGACAACAGATATGTTCACTCGGAAGGAATATAGGCACCACTTGCACCGAGAGGGGGGATAAGCCAGGCAAGCTTTTAGTCTGGCTCATGTGGCGTAAAAGTCCCAGTCCCATAATCATGGCACTAAGGAGCCACTTGGGTAACATGGTGCATATACAAGCAGCAATCAATGGTAAGTTACAACATCATCTGTTGGCGATATATAAAAGGCCGACTGACCGAAAGGATGTGGCGGGGGATGACTTTGAGCAGTGTGCTACTGCTGACCCTAAAGGAGGAACAAGGTGGCCCTAGATGTGGACCTCACTAAGGAGGAACTGCTGGAGGCCATTAAGGGTATGCCCAGATGCAAGTCACCGGGCTTGGACGGCCTACCCCTCGAGTTCTACCAGGCCTACCCAGACTGCTGTTGGACTGGCTCCTGGAGGTATTCCGGGAGGGCCGACAGTTGGGGGCCCTGCTGCAACACGGAACTTATGGGCGCATATCGGCCATTGTCCATGATCTACACTGATGTCAAGGTGTTAGCAAAAGCCCTCGCCAACCGCTTGGGGCAATGACCCAAAGTTTGATTCATGATGATCAGTGCGTGTGTATCCTGCAGTGTAACACCCTCATGAACCTGACTCATGTCATGCAGTTGGTGCGGGGCTCCCCCTAGAGGGAGCGCTGATAGCCCTGGATACAGAAAGGGCGCTTGACACCCTGGATTTAGAGTTCCAACAGGCAGAGTTGGGATGAGTGAAATTTTGCCCGGGGTTCCCGAAGTGGGTCTCTCTGTTGTATGTTAACCTTTCGGCAAGGGTGAGGTCGGGCAGCTACATTTCAGAGACTTGGCCTACAGAATGCGGCACAAAAAGTGCTGCCTGCTTTCCCTTTTACTGTTCTCCGTGGGGGTGGAGCCACTCGCGATCTGCATATGAAGAGCTGAGGAGATGGGCCATATGGGTGGGAGCAGGGGGGACTACCTGATCTCTATGTATGCAGATGACGCCCTTGTATACTTAACACAACCAGAGATCTCAGTGCCACTCCTTCTATAGGAGCTACAGTGGTTCGCTAGGGCATCTGGTCTCCAAGTTAATCAGGTGAAATCGCTAGTGTTCCCACTGGCAGTGCTAGAGGGGTGACCCCATGAGGCAATGGCATAGGTCATGCTGCGCTGGGAGCTAGAGGTGCTCAGATATCTGGGGATCCAAGTTTCACATGTGGAAGAGAAAGATACTCTCTAAACGTGGGACGAGTGCTTACTTGGCTTCGAGCCTGAGTGGTGTTCCGGCAAATGCTGCCGTTGTTGGTGGCGGGCAGACTCAAACTAACTAAAATGGTGTTCGCTTCAAGATGCTTGTACATGTTGCAGAATTCACAGTGTTTGATTCCACGGAGCACTTTCAAGGCACTTGAGATTTTATTGGCGGTGCTGGTCTGGGCGGGCAATCGCAGCAGGGTGAGACTCCCAGTCCGGAAGCTCGACCCTATGCAGTGGGGACTCGGCCTCCCAGATCCTGAGCTGTATTATCTGGCCTCACAGTCACAACATGGGGACAGATGGTGCTTAGATGAGGATAACTGGGTGAAACGCCTTTTGGCTGGGACCACAGAAGCAGCAAACCTGCCATCTATATTGTTAGCAGGATCAAGTAAAAACAGAACCCACCCGTTTGTAATATAACAAGCCGCCTGCGTGGGGAAGTGTCGTCAGGAGGGTTTTTCGCACATACCGCCATTTTCCATAAACCTCCCGCTGCAGTGGATGACCAAGTTTGCAGACCTCGACCACAAGGTCTCCTTGACTAGATGGTAAAAGGGGGGATGCAAGCTGCTTTAGGACCTATACCTGGCAGATGGCTGTCTCACATTCCAAGAGACCCAAGAGTCATTCAGGGTGGGCCCAGGTCGGTTCTTGCAATTTGCAGCCCTGACTAGGGTTGCGAGGAGATTAAAGCCGGACTTCCTGACCTCGCCATAGGAATCCAGCATGCTGGGTGCATTGTTGGAGCTTGGCTCCTCTGAATGGCTGGGGTCCCACATATTTTGAGCCCTGAGGGCAGACCGTCCACAGGCCATGTATCGTGCTCGGGTGGCTGGGAGGCAGAAATACCAGTGTCCCTCCCAGATGCAGAGTGGAACAGGTCCTGCGCCGTGGTGAAAGAAGTGTTTCATAATGCAGGATTAATGTTGGCTCATTTTTACATCCTCCATCGTGCGTACATGGCTCCCTATGAGACTCAACAAAATTTACCCTGTCTGCATAGACGAGTGTCCGTGCTGCAAGGGAAGCAGATCAGGATTCATACACAAGATATGGGCCTGTGGCAGACTGACTAAGTATTGGCACGAGGTACTTGATCAGCTGATGTGTACCACTAATATCCAACTTGAAACTACTTTTATACACTGTCTATTGGGTGTTATCCCATCCATCAAAGAAGGAAGGTTACGTTATAAGTTTACCCAACCCGAGTATCTCGCTGTCTAAGTGCAGGGTTGCCATCAGATGGCTTTCTCCCACAGGGCTCATGATCCTGGCAAGGTCCAGGGACCTAGTGGAATGGTCCTGGGAGAAACTGAGACTTATTAGAGAAGTCTGTTCAGATGAGCGCTTGAAGGCTGACTGTCAAGAGTGGGAGCGCACAATAGAAGACATAACTGAAGGTGGAGAGGAGATACCAAATATGGCGTTACCAGCATGGGTAAACACAGCCCCCCCATGACGAGAGAAGTGGGGGCCTTCCAAAATACCAACAAGTAATCAGAGATACTGAGAGCACTGCTATACATGGACACAGAGCCAGGTGACTGGGGCTGGTGCAGTCTGGGGACATGCCCATAGACAGGAGGATGGGACTGTGACACTAGATGCCCTCCTGGGGAGGCACTTGCTGGAAATAATTTCCGAGACAGATGAGACCCTCTCATATGGAACAAGTTGATCCCCGTCAGGGCACCGCCACAGAATCACCCAACACCACTGACACTACGCAAGAAATCTTGAACATGATGGCACAGCTGAAAGTTCTCTGTTGTAATTAGGACAGTCACCATCCCAAGGCCCTACGACACAATCTTCCTTTTGGCCAGTTCCTGAGACTACGCCGTAATTGTAGCTCAATACAATCATTTGAGAGCCAGGCACATGACCTTTAGGACAAACTTCATAAGAGACACTAACCTCTAAGTGTCATCAACCCTGCCTACAAGAGGGCCCGCAATAACCACAGGGACGCACTACTGTCACCAATAGTCAAAGAACCAGACACCGGTTTGACATGTGTATCCACATACACCCCTTTGTCCAATACTGTTAAAAAAAACTTATCAACAAACGTTGGGCTAGTCTACAGAGCGGCGGCACACAGATTCCTAGGCCCTTGTCTGCATTTAAAAGGGCTACCAACATTAGAGATTTGGTGGTTCATACTCTTCCCCGACAAAAACAGGATACGTCTTTGCAGACTACACCCTATGGAACCTTCCCCCGGTCACTGGCCACTATCCTTGTGGCTCCTGCAATGTCTGCCCCCATATGAAACGACTGGACAAATTGGATTTGGAACACATCAGAACTTGTTATCTTCATAGACATACCAACTGCAACACACATCACTATCTATATGATCACCTGCCCCTGTGATCTGCGTGATATTGGTATGACCACAAGGCCTGTGAAACTTAGGATCAACGAACATCGTAGTAATATCAGGTGTTCTCTTATCACTACAAAATTGAGTACTCATTTTCTGGAGGCACATCATGGTCCTGATGATCTAGGGTGGGTTGTCTTACAAGCTCCGAGACCTGTTAACAATGACCCTACAGCTTTGTTCAGGATTGAACAACGCTGGGGTTTCAGACTGAAGACATCCAATATGGGTCTGAATGATGACATCCCTTGGTGTACTTTGACACCTTGACTGCACTCTATGACATGATGCTAATTATGAGCATTGATGCTTAACTTCCCCTGAACATAATTATCCATCGCCTTTTCTACTCAGGACTTTACTTGTTTTAGTCAAAATATGGAAAAACAACGTTTTTTTCAAATTGATTAATGCAAACATTTTCCTGAAGCCCTTTTGATCAGGGGACGTTTTTTCATTCTCCCATGTCTTTATATTTCTCTTTTTCTTTAGTTTATATTTATTTTCTGCCTGATTTAATGCTTTCAAGAAGGCCCCCACGTAGTGCAGACACACAGGTCCTTCTTTGTTTTCTATTTTGTATTCCGGTGATGGGGCCAAGTCTCATTGACGTGTGACCTATCCAGCTCCAGGAATTACTTCCTGGTTTGACGCGTCTGACCGCGTCGCCGTGTTTCTTTTAAACATGGGGAACGCGCTCCCTCACTGTCTTGAGGAGTGCGGCCCTGGGTAGGTCTCCGTTCAACTCCAGGAAGAAGGAAATGTGAGTACGATCATTCCTTTGTTAAATATTTTTGACTTATAGTACCGAAGAACTTCCTGAATTTACAGGACTAGCGTGTTGCAATCATTTATCTCCCCACCCGATTTGACCATCAGATTTTCATTCTGTTACCTCGATTGTTGGGTCCCCAGCTGTTTCTAAGACCCACCTACGGCGGTTACTATTGGACATGACATAACAAGTACTTTCCCTTATACACAATCAAATTAGAATTTGCATTAACTTTGGAGGAGCATTTTGATTTATTTAATATGACATTAAAGCATTTTTACCATGATACATGTTGATGGAAATTTTCAATGTGCAACCGATATACATGTATTTTGTGCTTTATCCCTATCTTTGTGTCCAGTATTACTCTCTTGGTTTTGAGGCTTGCATACCCCTAGGAAGCCCGTACTCTGTGATGGGATGGTAAGCCAAGTAAATATTTTATTTGTCTTCTATCTAACACGTTTGGGACTGGTTCTGAACCGTTTTGATCACTGTTTTTAATTTCACTGTGCAATTCAATTTCTTTACAAACAAACTTTTTTGTTTTCACTTTTTCGCAGGGCGACTTGCTGACCAAACTGACTATGACGGGCAGTCCACATAAGTAAGTGACCGACCAGTACTTACTTTTTTCGTATTAGTATAGGAGAAGTAGTATCAGCGGTCCTGAAGAAGCGTCACGGGGTCAATAGTTACCACTTAGACGTGAAACATGTTGACCTAGTATCACAGGATTTGGGGCACTACCTATTTTCCTTGAGTGGAGTGCAGCTGAGCATTATCTCCACCAGCACTCCTCGTTTTACTTTTAATCTTGGCCTTAACCTATTCCTGAATTATTAAATATGATGTCTATGGTTCTGAGCCAATTTTAACTTTCATTTTTCCCTTTCTCCTACATATACAGATAGCCAGTATTCATCCTAGGTCTGACCAATTCTGGTAGATTATCTCCGGTTAAGTACCGCCACTTTAATAGGTGTGGCCCGTCAGACATTGCAGCGCTGGTCTGACGAGGAGATTGCCCAGTGATGATGCTTGACATCCTATTGGGTGTGTGAGGGCTCTCCTTAGCCACTGACTATCATTAGCCCTGTGTATATCTGTATTCCTTTTTTATTTATGGAACAGTGTACTTTGTACATTTTTCATTAGTAATTAGGACATAGGCAGTAAATGCTTCACTGTGATGCTTGTTATGTTTTATCTGAAAAACCTTAATAAAGTATTTAAAAAAACAATACCCATTTCCTGGTGTGTTTCTTCTGTTGGTTGAGTGGCATAGGTGATGGGAGGGACAATGAGAAGATATGCACTGATACTCCCTCCCTCTAATTCAAAACCTCCATCCCAACAACAGACAAAAATGTCTCAAGTTGGTGGACATGGTTAGAGAGCTGTTGTAGCAGTAACAGATGCATGTAGCTTCTTCAGTAGACCCACCCAACAGCTTGATCCATAGATAGACCTGGGAGGAGCTAGAGAACTCCTCCCATCCTCTCCCAATACGTGTGCGATGTCCTTAGTGACATAACATGAAAATTAATATGCCAGCTCAGACCTGAGCACTGGGCACCTACAAACTTGATTCCTCTCAAACCCATTATAATGGAAGTGTCTCGTGACATATACACATAATAAGGGTATCCCTCCAAGATGTATTCAAACATCATAGGGCAGCCAGGGGTTAAAAATGGCAACAGTCAATTGCTGAAGAGGGATGGCCAAAAGTCCACTCTTTCTATACTGTATGTGCATGTCGTATCGATGTAGTAAAGTAATGGTATTATGAAGTCTATGATGGACTGTTGCCGCTGTCTGTACCTAAAAAGTGCTTTTACATTTAAAAAACAAACGAAAGGTACCTGATGCGTAGATAGCAACCCGATCAATTCCTCGGTCTTCTGCCTGAAGCTGTTGCAGAAATACACCTACTGAGTCTGAGATAGGTTTTAGTGTAAACTGACATCGCTCCCGTCGGGATGGTAAGCTAACAGAGATAACAGGTAGGCCATTTTGGTAAACCACAGTTACTTCTGAAAGGGAATAAAAATAAAAAATACTAATGGTAAGCACGTGCGTTTAAAACATATTGTAACACAGTAAATCAGAGCATAAACATTGCTATATTTTAAGGATTATGAGTGGAAATGTTATAGTGCCTGAATATAGTTGCAATGTGTTGCTTCTCCATCACAACCACCACCACACATTATGAACAAGTATAATTAATATAATGTCTGTGGTAAAATGTTAGAAATTACCAAAGTGTGATTTAAAAGCACATACAAAATCAATGAATTAAAAAAAAAAAAAAAAAAAAAAACAAGCATCAAATCAATGCATTAATGATACAGAGAAGTAACAAAATTGAACAGAAATGTGTACAACAGTCTAATAATGAACGCCTGTAAGGTAGACTTGAGTTAGACTACACATAAAATGTAGTTAGACAAGTCCATACTGCACCTTAACTTCAATTCAAACAAAGCAGAAAAACATGTCATATTACATAGTGCAGCAGACTTTAAAGACAGTACCTACAAAAGCCAAGCTTCCCTCTGTGCTATGACTGATGGCGTGCAAAGTACGATAAGGGTGCTCTTGTCTACCCGAGGAGCTCATACAGCATTAAGTATGCTTGGTAGGTTAGAAATCACTAGGAATATGGAGGCACAACAAATCCCATCAATGTGGTGCATAAAAAAAAAACAGGTGCCCTCATTAAATTAGGATCAGCGATTAAGCTATTATTTGGTACACTAGAGCAACCGTTCTTAACCTACTAATTTGTCTGGGCCCTGCCCCCCACAACTCCCACTGATTCTGACTGAAAACCTGGGACATTGGCCCACGCAATTTCTATGATTTGAACTTCAAAACAATACACAAAAATTCAGAAACAATTATAAATCAAAGTCACAAATTATTAACTATTTCAATTCATAAACAGTACAGAAATGTGGAACATTTAATGGGAAGGATGTACCTAAAAGTTGAAGCTATATGCTAGACTGTAGCATGTCACAGCCTTATTTTGTTCCTAATGCATGCTCTTTTTGTCTGTGTTTCAAATGAGGCTGCCCACCCTCCATGCCATATTTTGTCTGCTCTAATTGTGCTGCTCCCACGAATTAAGCTAAAGATTTCCAACTTCATTTTCTAGCTTTCAATTTTAAATTCCTTCACATTTACAGATTTTTTACATTTTCAGTTTTAAAATTTGCTCCTTTATTTATATATATTATTAATCTGTTACTATTTAATTTCCTAAAACATTGCAGACCTGCTGAGCAGGCAATCCGAATACCAGGGGTCTGTGGACGTAGAGCAGTGGTTCCCAACCTTTTGACTTCTGTGGACCCCCACTTTATCAATACTGGAACCCAGGGACCCCCCTAAATAATTAGTAGAATCCTGGGAACCTCCACTGAGTCATTATTGAAAGCTGGGGGCCTAATCTGTTAAAACTATTACATTGTTTAAAAAGTTTCAGGCCCCCTGAGGAGGCTCCACGGGCCCCCAGGGGTCCTCGGCCCACATGGTTGAGAACCTCTGCTCTAGAGGGCAAGTCTACTGAGATCAAGAAACATTGTTTAAAAACTCAAAGTCAGCAAACAGCGAAACACTCATGTTTAGAGCACAAAAAAAGTTTGGTGAATTATTTGTTGTAATCTTTTCAGTAAACTAATGAACAAGGTCTTTCAAAAGTTGAAAGAGCATCTTTAAATTCGTCTTTCTTGTCATCCCAGTCATTCTCAACCTTTCTCAATCTTACTCGGTTTCTCGGCTATCTCAGCAACTTAATGCCTGGTAAGGTAATATGATAACTAATGCACTGCTGTACATCAGGAAGATAGGAATGAAGAACCTAAGGTTTCTTGTTATAATGCCAAGATTCTGTGAAACGACAAACGTGGAAACTCTGATGCAACAAAGCTTGACAAAAATATAAATTCCAATTACAATCTACTCTGGAACAAAACTTGCAGAAGCATACTGGGCAAGGTAGGATTCAGTGACAAGTGATGCACTGTTTTTCCATTATTGTAACACTACTACGGCAATTCATAGGGTTTCCTTCAAACTACCTTTACAGCCAGTCTAACTGACAGAATGTTAAGCTATACGAAAATCTGCTCCCTTAAGATAATAAGGTTAAAAGTAAACATGGTATTAATACGGGGCCAATCTGAAATGTGATACTGCCCTAGAACCAAATTTCAATTTGGGTAGTAAATGCATAAATAAAATTAATTTGAGAGACCGGGCTGAATAGGTGGTTGACACTCAGGTGCCTACTACAAACGAAGTACTAATTCTAATTGTCAATAAAGGAGAAGCGTAATGTCTGAAGGCAAGACTAGAGAGGCAGACAGATCATAACTAAGTTACAAAATCTGGAACACAGTTTGGACAACCCCTCAAAAATTGCTCAAACCTACGGTGAAGTGTCCCTAAAGAAAAGACAGACAATATGTGCTTTCCCATGGGACCACTAATGTACAAGCTGGTCAACCTTAGGTTGTGGCCCAGACTAACAATTGTGTGCATTCTGACCAAATATTTGGCCTTAAAGCCTTTGTTGTGGCCGTCTATTTACCACAAATTTCCAAATCACAAGCCTGAACGCATCTGTTATACACAGTGCAATCATTAGTTATATAACTGAGCTTTCCTGAACTTAGCTAAAACAAACATGCTCTAGCAGAGATTTCAGTATAGGCAGGTTTCACTTTTGTCGTTGATCCACTCCTAGCTGATAACACAAAAGGGGCATTCTGCTGACATTGTTAAATATCCACCAGTGGTCTCTCTGTCATTGTTAGATATCCACCAATGGTCTCTGTCATCTACATCATTTTGTCTTGCTGTATTCTCACCTGTATAAATTGTCTATGGACCTCCAGCAAAATTTAGCCCCTCTGGGAAAAATGTGTCAAAATGTAACAGGCGAAGCTTGAGATGTCTCATATACAAGTCTGGAGATTACTAGGGACTTTCACACTGGTGGAATAACAGTAATAATCTTTTGGCTTGGTTCTGCATTCTAGAAGGTGGTGATGTTTTCTTTTAAAATGTTTAACACCATAACTGCTGAGGCTTCTTAGGTTTTTAGGGTACTGTGTGCTTAGCCCTCCATATTTGTTTCCACATCCTAATGATACCGAGGGTTTGATGATTCCCCTGTAGGAGAAAAAGAACAAGTAACCAAAATATAGATACATTTTCAGTGTTTTGGGGAAAATAGGAAAAAAGTGCTCTGCAAAAACCTTTCAAATATTTGCTAAAAATTGCATCAACAAAAAGGTTTTCAGTGTTAAAATCACTATATTCTCAGCTTTGTGAAAGATTCAGAGCTGAATAAAAAAAAAAAAAATGTTTTACCAGTTTTAGCGTTTTTCAAAGTAGTAACCCATTTTTCCTCATTTTTGTGCCTTGAACCTACTTCCGAGTTTGTGGTGGAAACCCATACGTAATCCCGAAAGCTATAGCTATATGAAATGTAGACAAAATGACTTCAGCAAGGGGATATTTGAGTAGCTCCCTCAAGCTTTTCCCCAAAAAACCTAAGTGCTGAAATAAAAAATACTGAACATGATTAGGAAAAAAGGGCCACGCAAATTTGTTTTCATCTCTAACTTCTTCTCATTATGGCCAATTCACCAAAGCAAAATACCATTACATCCACTCTAACCTGCAGTTTGAGGAGATGTTTAGAGTTTGTACGTTTTCCAAGAACTTGAGGTACCCAGATCCAAACAAGTAGCTTGCACCTTAAATTTGTTTTTTTGTGAACAGAAGTATAGAACAATTCATATGGTGAAATATAAGGTGAGAAAAACAGGCCTTAAGGAAACCCATGGTTTTCTGAAATGAGAACACTATAGGGAGTTTAAAATCAGTGGTTATTTGGATCTCTCTGAATTTAAGGGTACCTATACTAGCATGTGATTTAAAGGGATTTTTCAAAATGTTTTCTTTTGTACATAGTGGCTTACATTTAGGAGTCCCAAATGCAGAGAAATCCAATAGGGAAATAACAAAATCCCCAATAAAAATGGTACCTCCCTCGTGCTGGTAGGCTTACTGCCCGCGATAGGAAAGGGCCCAAAATGCAACGTGGACACCACGTTTCCACAGAAAACAGACCTTTTTTTAAATGTGGGTAGCTGTGGATTTTGGGACTTCGCTCATCTGGCACCTAGGGAAACCTAGCAAACATGCACATTTTTTAAAACTAGCCAACCTGGGGAATCCAAGAGAGGGTAACTTGCATGACTCTCACCACCTTTACTTACCCAGAAGCCCTTGCAAATCTCACACTGACTAAAACCACACATTTTCCTCACATTTCTTTAAGGAAAATGTGTGACAACTGATTGGAGCTACAAATTTCCTACCACCTACCGTTCCCTAAAGTCTCCTGTTAAAAATGACATGTCACTTGTGTGGGTAGGCCTAGTGCCTGCGACAGGTATGGGCCAAATATGCACCATGGACATATCACGTTATTCCACTGAAAACTGACCCTATTTATTTTTTTGCAATGTGGGTAGCTGTGGATTTTGGGCGTTACCTCCGCCAGCACCTAGGGAAACCTCACAACTCTGCACATCCTTATACTATACAGCTGTAGGAATCCCCTTGGTGGATCCCACAAGGCTTTCATAACCACAATGCCTTGCAAACCTCAATTTTTGCCTAAAATCACACAATTTGCTTATATGTCTGACGGGAATGTCCAGAATAAGCAGGAATCCATGGAATTCCAACCACCCAGAGATACCCAACTTGTACTGATAAAAACACTGCCCCACTTGTGTGGCTGGCCCTGGTGCCCACGACAGAAATGGATCAAACCAACATCAATGGGAGTCCCCTGCGAGGTCTACCACTGGCCCTACTTTGACCTGTTCATGTTGCAGTCACTAGGCCCAGTCACACAAGTGGGTAGCGTTTTTATTGTGACAAGTGGGGGAACGCTGGGTGATAGGAATTTTCTGGATCCCGCTCCCCCTTACCCCCATAAAAAATACTTCAAAGCTGCAGGCCCCGTTGTCTCTAGTGGGCAGAAGAATACCCCTTTCTACCACCTGCCTCCACCAGTGGGGGCCGAAAGTCTATTGGCCCCTGGAGTGGGAAAGAATGAGTCCATGCCCAGGGGCCGCTGCCCACCCCATCCCCAAAATAAATACTACATAATTGTAGTTCCTGGTGTCTAATCATCTTTACCCTATACCCGGGGTAGACTGGTGGTTAATACCCCTTCCACAACTAAAGGGCAGCATAAAGCCTAAAGTTCCTGGAGTGCAGTCCCGGCCCATGTTGAAGGGGGGGGGGGGGGGGGGGTGCGCTCTTGCAGCGCCAATCAAATCCCTGGTGCCCAGTGGGTGGATTCATGCTTAGGGATCCACGTCCTGTGTTGACTTCCAAGCAGGAACCCACAAGGGAAAGATATTCCTGGAAAGGGGAAAATAGGTGCTTGGGTCTGAACTATGCCCCTAAGCACTGATCCAGTCAAATGTGCACTGATCGTCATTTTCCTACAAAAAATGCTGAGGCTGCCGTGGCAGCTCTTCCCCAGCAGCCCAAACTCTAAAATCAAAAAAGTAAATCTAGAGGGTGTTTTAAGTGACTGACAGATGTACTAGGGAGATAGTGCAGGCGTCGGCCATTGGCAGGCACCTGCACTAAAAGGATTAATACATTTTGCTGTAGGATTCAATTTTCAGATCATTGATTTTGTTCTGGGGTACCTATGTACTTCTGCTCTACACACACCTCACTGGATAACCTCATGTAGGTTTTGGGTAATCTCGTCATCACTTTCTCTAGAATTATTATTTGTGTTTTCACACAATACTCCTTTTTGGTGAAGTGGGAGCTGTTACTCAGTTTTGCCAGTCTCTAGGACTGATTCTGTGGGTGAAAGACGCAACTCACTCTGCAGTTCATACTTTACATTCAGTGTTCGACCCTTATGACTTAGTTGAAGTACACTGTTAGAAATGGGGTCTCTAGTTGGTAGTGGTTTGCACCCTGTCCAAGTAAGGATCCTCACTCTAGTCCGGGTAAGGAGTCACCCAGCTCAGATTGTCCCTGCTTACCCCCTTTGTAGCTTGGCAGGAGCAGTCTGGCTTATCTCAGAGGTAATGTGTAAAGTATTTGTTCACACACACAGTAACACAGTTGAAACACAACAAAAGTACTCCAAACCAGTTTAGAAAAATAGCCTATATTTATCTACATAAAACAAGACCAAATCAACAAAAATACAACATATACAAAGATAAAGATTTTTTAAGATGAAATCTCAGTAAAGCACTTAGAAACACAATAGCTCCAACTAGGGCTATCATGATGTCTTGACAGAGTTGTTTCCCACAGTTCGACGGCACTCACGAAAAAGTGCAAGCCGGTCACGGAGTCGCATGGACCCCACGCGATGAGGAAAACGATGAGGAAACAAAGGTGTTGCACGAAGTCGGGGAGGTAAGGCTTGCTGGTGTGGCATCAAGTTTCTTACTGCGAGGCAGGGGAGGTGAGGCGTGTGTTTCTTATGGTTGCAGGGGAGGTGATGCGGCATCGGTGGCGAGGCGTCGGTTCCTTACGAACTGGCGGGGTAGATGAATCCAGCGGGTCAAGAAGCTAGGCGTCGACTTTGCGATGTTGCTATCACACTACGGTCACAGGTGCAGCAGCGAAGTCCGGTATCGCGGACGTTGGTGACAGCACTTGGGACTCATGCTGTGGCGGTACTTCGGAAGCACTGCAGCGGCGTCTTCCCTACGGTGTGGGTTGCAGTCATGGCACTCAGCAGGGACCACGTCTCCAGTGCAGGCAGCAGCGCAGAGTCGGACAGCAGCACTGGTTCCAAAGTCGCTCTGGAGTCAATGTAGTTGCTTTTATCTGGGTTACACCAAAACTCACTCCTGAGGGTCCAGGGTCTGGATTTGGCACCACGTGGAGAGTCAGGACTCTCAGCAAGAGAGCCCAGGTGCTGGCAGACAAACACTTTGATGTCTCCGAGACTTCGAGACTTATTAACATGAGGCAAGCTCAGTCCAAGCCCTTGGAGAACCTTAGGAAGCAAAATGCATAAAGTAAAGTCCGGTCCTTTCACTCCCAGGACAGGAGCAGCAAGCAGCAGGCCAGCACAGCAAAGCAAAGCAACGGGCAGAGTGGCAGTGCGCCCAAGAGCATTTAACTCATCTTCCTGGCAGAATCTCCTCAGTCCCGAAGGATTCTAAAGTTGTGGTCTCAAAGGTCCAGTACGGATACCCATGTCTGACTTTGAAGTAGGCAAACTTCAAAGGTAAGTCTTTGTAGTGCACAAGACCTTGCCTTTCCTGCCCTGGCTGCCGACACACTCCAGGGGCTTGGAGACTGCTTTGTGTAAGGACAAGCACAGCCCTATTCAGGTGCAAGTGTCAGCTCCTCCTACCACTCTTGCCCAGGAAGACCCATCAGGATATGCAGGACACATCTCAGCTCTCTTTGTGTGAATGTCTAGAATTAATTCACAAAAAGCACAACTGTCATCCTGACCCAGACATGTATTCCAGAGCCAGGCAAGGTCACAGAATGGTTAAGCAAGAGAATGACCATTTTCTAAAAGTGACATTTTCTAACTTACAATTTTAAAACCATCTTCAACAAAAGATGTATTTTTAAGCTGTGAGTTCACAGACCCCAAATTCCATATCTCTATATACTCCCAATAAACTACAATCAAAAGATATTTCAAGGCAATCCCCATGTTACCCTATGGGAGAGATAGGCCTTGCAATAGTGAAAAACAAATTTAGCAATATCTCACTATCAGGACATGTAAAACACACTAGTGCGCATCCTACCTTTTCAATGCACTGCACCCTGCCCATGGGGCTGCCTTGGGCCTACCTCAGAGGAGACTTACATGAAATAAAAGGTAAGGTTTAGGCCTGGCAAGTGGTTGCACTTGTCTGGTGGAAATGTAAGTTTAAAACTGCACACACAGACACTGCAGTGGCAGGTGTGAGACATGTTCACTGGGCTACTCAAGTGGGTGCCGCAACCAGTGCTGCAGGCCCACTAGTAGCATTTGATTCACAGGCCCTGGTGCACTATATTAAGGACTTACTAGTAGATCAAATATGCCAATCCTGGATAAACAATCACCAATACAATTTAGACAGAAAGCATATGCACTTTAGCACTGGTCAGGTGCCCAGAGTCCTAAAGCCAACAAAAACAGGACTGAAAGAAATAGGAGGAATGAGGCAAAAAGTTTGGGGATAACCCTGCAAAAAGGTCCAGGTCCAACAACTGTATTGAACCTCATGTGTGGATGATCATTTTCGGATTAATTTTAACATCACACCTGGAAGGGCCATTTAACATGGTCATCCGGTTATCAATCTCACTATTTGGTGGGAAGCTCTTAAAATAAGCGGAATGTGGGTAAGGCCACAGTTAAATTTTGGAAGGTACAGGTTAGTATTCTCCTGAACCTGCCAGAGGTTTATCTTGGAATATATTACTCTCCAACACACTTTCTAATCATTATTACGCTTAAGAACTAAAAGTTGAAAAGCAAGTCAAATGCTAATGTAGTCTTACATATTCAGAAAAATCATATTATGAACACCATTAGCAACGGAAATAGTATAAAACATCAGATAAGCAAAAACAATGGCCAAACTTCCAGTACCACTAGGGCATTATACAGAGTGGTGAAAGACTTTGCTACTACTTATTTGGGCAATGTCATCCTTCATTTACAACTGCTATGTGATAAATCAGGTTTCCACTTCTCTGATTGTTCTCATATATGTTTTTACATTTAGCAATCAGGATTTAAGAAGCACACTTATCACCTGCGAGGATATCAATGGTATAAAACGGGCAACTCTTTGTTAGAAACAGTCTCTGATGAGGGCTTACATATCTTTGAGATTCCAATCATGGATGTTTTCCTAGTTATCTCTGATATCCAAGTGGATGTCTTGCTACACACAATAAGGTTCTACTCGCCGGGTTATGTATGTCCAATGTCAGTAATAAAACCCTGTGTGCTCTCAGTGGTTCCATGTGTTAACGTCTCACTGGATACCTTTTTATGCTGCAGTTATCCCAAATAGTTCAAAGCAGGTGGTAGATACAACCTTGTTTCTAGACAAGTGTGGAGTCTAAGTGTTGACTGACTCCGTGCAGTATCCAAGACAAGTGAAAAATAAATGGCTGACTAACCATCTGGGACGAGTATACTAGAGTCCATCCAACTGATCTTATTCCACAAAATGGGGACAGAAACCATCTGGACTGCAGTTCTGGATGGTTGATAACATGTTTGGACCACTGTCACATAGCTGGTTTCATTCTCTTAGATCTTTCACACGCTTTTGATAAAGTCAATGGATCCAATTTGATTCACTGATTGGCTGAGATAGCTCTTCCTGGGGTGGCCTTAACATTGTTCTCCTCCTCTGCCTCTGGCCAGAACCTGGTACAGGCTCTTCCAGTTTTGCTTTGAGTCATCTCGAGTCTCCTGTGTGTCTCACCAGGCACTTTTAAATCCCCTATTTTATTTAATATACAATCATATGGCTTTCGTGTTTTTACCACAAGACTTCTGGTGAGGTTCTTCTCTGTTCCACAACATCAATGTGCTCCTCTTTTTGGACTGTCATTCTACTGAGCTAGACTATTCCAATATGTATTATGTGGCTCTTCCATTTGGGACACCAACAAGGATTAGGATAGTCCATAATATAGTAGCTGGGCTAGCTTTCAATTTCAGCAAATGTGACCATGTTTCTGGTCCATGCCATTCTCTCCACTGGCTACTTGTTGAATAAATGTTTGTTTTTAAGGACATGTGCTTAGCTTACCTGACCTTTTACGATCAGGGGACTAAATGTGTTTGTTGGGTTGTCACATTCCTGTTTGCCATCTTTTACCTAGCTCCCTGTCTCTTCATGATCCCACGGTTTAAGTGATCAAGGACTGGTGGTTAGTTGTTTGTCCTTGTCCCTTCAACTTGAACATTCTTCTGCCCTTTCTCTGTCTAATCACAGATCATGGAAGTTATCATAAAGCACCTGAATCTCATTTGCACCATTAGTTTCAAGCTATTGTTGTCTTTGTATTGAGTCCTAACACCATCAAGTCTTTGGGTGACAGATGCACTTGATAATGTACTCACTCATTCACTTACAAGACCTTTTTGGATAAACTTGCAAAATCTTTGAATAGACACTTAGAAAAAAAAAAAGAGTTAAATGCAGAAGTGATTACCATTATAATCATACAGCCCAGTACAACTTATGGCACAATATAGACATATTTAGAACTTACAGTGGAGATTTCCTAACAAAAACACCTACCTCGGGTCATGCCGAGGCTAGATCATGCTAAAAGCCACAGGCTTCAGTGATTATGGTTCCAAAAAAATGGTTTACCCATGTTTTCTGGAGACTGGATATATATTTGTTTTGGCTCTAAGTTGAGAACATGCTAATGCAAATCATTAAGGCACTTTATCTTCAACTCAATGCCTGTGTGTTTGTCAATGGCAAACCTACTGTGTTTCAATGTTGCAAGGCATTTGTCATGGTTGTCTACACTTACTTTAGAGGTAGCCATGGAAATTTGATACTTTCTTGCCATTTCAAAAATGTGATTGCTTGGGCGTCTTTAAAGATTTTATATATTAAAATTATGTCTTTATGTATGCAACTGCCATGGAGGGTTCTAGATTACACCTACGTCACATTCAAATGCAATCTAAAACTCAGCATGTGAGGCGAGTGTTATTACATACTTCAGGTTTGCTGGAAATTATACAAGTGTGCGTCAATGGCAAAAGAACTCCTCAAGTACAGTGGCGTATATGTGTTCATAGCTCTCCAAATCCTTTCAGGAGATAGGAATAGGAATTACTTAAATCCTGAGCAATGAGAAAGAAACAAATAGGTATAGTCAACCTCTGATTTGTGATTGGGTTTGTGTAGTGCCAGAGGTGAGTCCTTGTAGCTTTCTTGTTCATTTCTAAGCAAATGTATTAAAGGAGTTTATCACTGGCTCTAAAAGTAAACATTCCCTAACTCTAACTGTCCAGAAAAGTGATTTTGATATTTTACACAGCTGACTTAGTATAGAAATGTAGAAAAGAACACAAGATAAAGGTGTTTAGGCCAAAGCAAAGTTCATTTCTACTTTACCAAATGAGACTAATTGCCAGACAGCATAGCATTACCTCTTTAGGGTGATCATTTCAGGAGTGCCCGCTTAGAGTATAAAATTCCTTGAAAGCCAAAGTCCTGACAAATCTTGACTTACCAAGCAGACAGTGGGCTAGATAAACCTAATTCTAAGGCTTAACAGCATAACCACAAGAAAGTCAATAATTGCATAAAGGAATATAGCAATGCAATGGACATCACGAAGGTCAGAAATGTTATAAATACTGTAGGGACACAGATCATTCAATCAAATATTTAAAAAACTTTTAACACAAAAACTAAATAATTCAGTTTTTCTTTTTTATATAATCTGTTTCTTGAGGTGACTCTGGGGGATAGGGTAGATCTTGGAGCTGAAATTCAGTCTTTCTGCACCATAGTTATTCCTACTCTGGACCAACCAAACTTGGTTACTGTTCAGAGCATTTTTGCATGATGAAGAGACCCCGAGTGAGAGGCAGTAATGATGTCTTGTTTATGTTTTGGTGAACATAAATCCAACCTTACAGCAACCTCTACAAAAATCTTGAAGATGGTACGGTAATAACCGCCATTTGAATCACCGCATTACGTGTACGCTCACTATTGTATTTACTTTCCTGATTTGGTTTCTGTCGGTGTGATTAGTATTACAGGAATGCATTTTACAATTTTGGCAGTAATTGGTTGACAGTTCTCATTTAGTGCTAAACGGTAGAAGCACAGATTGTATGCGAGTATAATGAATGGGAAGTTTAATTGCGTTAGGTTAGATAAAGTCTACTGTAAATGTTTCAAATCAAATTGCTTGTTAGCTAAGTGTATACAATATATACATTCATATAGCAAATTAAACAAACTGATAGAATTAGATAAAATAATTAGCTAACTAACCAACTTGTCATAAATTCATATATTTAAAAAAATTATAAATTTTATCATCTTTATTGCACGATTACTTAAAATCGTTGCAAAATACATAACATAGCAAGTTAAATAAAAATATTGCTGTGGTAACTCATGATATGTTTAGGAAAAGAAACACTTTCAATATAATACATCAGCTAGTAATTCAAGAAGTAAGCCACTGTTGAATAGTATTAACAATTCTTAACCGGTAAAATCGGTAAAATTATAACCCCTTACATAAATATAAAACTTGAGAAATGAGAGGTGCAAAGATGCTGAAACTTGCTGAGTTCCCGGCGTCGTACTTATAAAATAAAATATTAATTTATAACTATTAAAAATAGAATTAGATGGACGTGCAATTTTCATTTAATTTTGCGTGCCGCTGCAAGATGAATTTCCCAAATTTGGCCAGTTCTGCTAGCTCACCTAGAGTGAAAAGCAAAGTTCGAGCCTCGGCACAAGATCTTATGTCATGGGGAAGGAAGGGAGGACTGAATAAAGTGTGTAGTGTGTTCAACAGTACCGGGCATCAGCATAGGAGATGGATGAATGTCTGTTTTACAGCCGCAAAGCCTGCCACAGTTTATGTTGGTGAGAGCGCCATTTTGGATTCAGTTCCTTTATTTTTAGGCTGAGCAGTCCAGTGAAAAGTGATCTGTGTCATGCAGGCTTTCCCAATTCTGCAAGCTAGATAGGGCTGAGGTGCACGATACTGTGTGCCATTCTTATAGGATGTTGCCAAAGCTCTTTGCATTGGAGTGTTGCTCAATTTTCTAAGGTCACATGCACAGGAGAGTATTTTTATCTGCCTTTTCAAGACCGCCATGATGGATATTTGTGACTGTGCCAGTTTTATCAATTCTGCTTGATCGATTTGTAAGCTAGTCAGTGCGGTGGTTAGGTATTGTGACCAGGGGTTTGTCTTTATTTCAAAAATGTGGAGAAGAGCTTATTTCAGAGTATTAGTTGGTGCCATGATTATTTTGTGGTAGTACTTCAAGAAAGTCCCCATGTGTGCCCAATTGTGACCGTCCAGGCCAAATTCTAACCTTATCAGGTTTCTCCTTAAATATTGTGGAAGCCTGAACACTCTTTTATAGCTTTTCACTTGGAGCTTTTCTGTCAGCATGATGAGTTGGCCTGGATAGGCCTTGTGCCCGTAATTTAATGCTGGAAGAAAAGAAGCTTTAAGAACTTGGAGAATTAGTCTGGCGGTCGGGCTTTCAATGAAGTTGTTTAGCTGGCATATTCTAGTTATTATGAAGTGTGCTTTTGCCTTTAGATGGTGAAGGTGAACTTTGGGCTTTCCCTTTGCTGATAACCAGACGCCCAGGTAGTTGCACGTTCTGTGCTGCTGATGAGTGGCCCCGTTTTACAGTGGGAGTACCGATGATTCAATGAATTAAAATGATTACTTTCGCTTTTGAGGGATTCGCCGTCATTTTGTTTACAATGTTATAGTTATGCAAAGCAGTTAGACCATTGAAAAACTGACCTACAAAAAGCACTAACAGGATGATACCATCTGCATATTGCAGGAGGGTATGTCTAAGGTTCCCAATTTTTGGTGGAATCAGGTTTGCGTATTTTAATGCTTGTGACACGTATGCTGTGTAAAGTTTGAAAAGAAGGGGCACCAGCACACACCCTTGTCTTAATCCGTTGGTGGTGGTGATCTTAGAGCTAATAACAGAACCCAACAGCTTGACTCTTACCTAGGTTGGTGTGTAAAGTAGAATTATTGCCCTTAATAACTTGCTTGGAACTCCCCAATTTTGGAGCTTTCTCCGTAGCCGGTTCCGATTCACTGTGTCAAAGGCTGCAGAATAGTCTACAAAGCAGGCAAGTAGTAGAGGGGTCGTTTTAGTGGTAGCCTCGTGTACCAGAAAAGAGAGAGCCACTACATTATCTATGGTTGCAGATTTTGCCCTGAAGCCCGTTTGGCAGAGGGGTAGTACCCCAGTGTACTCTACCCAGTTTTGTAATTCATCCAGGAGGACTGAGGCAAAGCCTTTTGCTTTGATGTCTAATAGGGCAATAAGACAGTAGTTGGTTGGGTCTTGCCTATCCCCCTTTTTATGGGCGAGCGCAAAGCGCTCCGTCCATTCTATAATCTCATTGGGCTTCAAACCATGCCCATGTCACGTCAGTCACTTACATTGGTTCGTGGGCTTGCCTTTTAAAATTTCCTTGCTTTCATTTGTGAAAGGCATGCATTCGTCAAGCCTTTTCCGGTGTTTAGCCCACCTACACAGCACCGGTAAACTACTATAAACATACGAGGCTCGATGTTTTCAGCATGGGGTCCGGACTACTCAATCTGTTTATCTTTACAATGCTAATAAACCTAACTCGAGCAAATGAGACCCGTTGCATTGAAAATGCTTGTTATAAACTGGATGTAATGTGGAGCGTCTCCAGGCTGGGGTATTTCCTCTGATTCTAGGTAAGAGCAATAGAAAGAACCGGGGACCAAAGCGCTTTGTCATCTTTGAAGATTTGTGCGAAGATGCCATTTGGACTGGGAGCTCCTGACAATCTCATGCTTTGATCTCATTTGATAGAAATTTCCCTTGGAGAAGGTGCAAGTTCCTGAAACAGAGAGGTATCATATGTACTGCACTTAACCATTTGATGTTCAGAAAAAGGTAGGGTGGCTGTGTACAGTTTGACATGTTTTATCCATTCTGCTTCATTTATCACGTTGATTCAAAGGTCACTCTGTCCCACTTTGTTTTTAATGTACCTCCATAAATCAGCACGATTGTGGGTTTTTTTTTTGTGTTTTTTTTTGTTTTGTTTTTTAAATCGGGTGGATACGAGCAGCCTCACTTTCCGCATGTTTATGTTTTAACGTCCAAATCAGTTCCTTGTGTTGTTTAACATGTGTTCGTAGCTTTATGGCTAATGACATTTTTTCTACAGCATACCCGGTATTATTATGCTGTGCTCTCAGTCTGCCAATTCTTCGTTTGCTTTCCATTATGGAGTGCTGAGGGAGAGTTTTAATGGGACTCAGTTGTGAGATGTTCAGTGATCCTGCTTGTTGCAAGAGGTTATTGGTGATATCTGAACAGTTAACCCACAGTGTGCCTGCCACTGTCAGCATAATGGGGCCATTTAGTTCCATCAATGAGCTGCATAGCCGAGATGCCACTGGCCTCCAGTTTATCCGCCTAATTAGTTGTAATTCTTCCTCTCCTCATAAGGTTCCAATTCGTTTTTGTGTTTCCATGCGTCTTGTATCCGTTTTGATGTCTGCTATGAGTGGAAGGTGATCACTAGCGTTTACCTGTAAGATTTCGAAGGAAACCAGGTGCTTTTTGACTTCCTCTGAGGTGAAGATATAATCTAAAGTACTTTTCCCCTGAAACGTTTTTGGAAAGGACTGTGCATGAAAGCTTGCATTTCTTGAGTGCTAAAAGGAATAAAGGCTATGCTTGATAAGGAAATTGTGAGAGTGTTGAGTAGCCAGGCGTACTGGTTGTTCAGGGATTGACCTTCCTTCCAGGAGCTTAAGGTTAAAGTCCCCACAGATGATAACATTGTAACCAGTGTGGTCACAGAGTACTCCATCCAGTGTCTACTAAATGGGACATATTTCTGCTCTGGCTTGGCCGAACGTATTAAAATAAAGTTTAACTATTAGGGACTTTAGCTTTTGGCGTTTTGATGTTAATGTTTCCAGCCTAATTACCTGTAGCATTTCATTTTGTATGGGAACCACACAAACTCTGAAGTAGAGATTGACATTCAGATATATCGAGAGGCCGCCAGAGGGTCTACCGAATATATTTATTTGTATTGCAACTTTTTGTATTTCTTGGAAGCCCACGATTGGCAGAGGCGAGATTAGCCATGTTTCTTGTAGGCATATTATATCACCTTTATTTTAGAAGCTGTTGCGCCCAATCATACTTCAGTAGTCTAGTCAGGCCTACCACATTCCAAGAGACAAGTGTCAGATGGCACTGTAACAACCCTGCATTATTGTTGTTGTTGGGTATTTTGCTCATTGTTACGATGGGAGGTTGTGGAGCTCCTGTTGATGCTGGTTTCAGTTCCCCAGGCTAGAAACACTTTTCTAGTGCAGCTTGTATAGGTGCAGAGTATGGAAAGGTTGGTATGCTGCCCTGGTGCCTTGGAATAGCCTATCCCTTTTAGAATACTGTTGGTTATTAATTAAACTGTCTTCCATAGTGTTAAAACATGTCAAAATTGCATCTTTGCAAGTACTTATGCCAAGTTTGCATAGGGCTGGTGCTAGAAGCATTTTGTGTTCGTAAGGAGGGCAGGGTGGTAACATATCACAAGTGCTATTTTGTCTTTTTATTAATTACAGCAGTGATATTTTGCATTCTACCATTTATATTTCCACAGTTGCTTGACCTCGCCTAAGCCGAGGAACCCAAAACGCACACTGCAATGCAGTAGAAGTTCCTATGGTTTGGATATGGTATGATAGGGTTTTACTTTATTTGTGTCATAGCTCCTTGTACCACAGAGGAGTGGGCCTAGTTTCTGAAAATGGAAAGATATTTCCTGGGAGTTTTGAGTAATGTGTTTATTCAGGAGAAGCAGAAGTTGTTAAACAGGTCTAGCTTCCACAGCAATACCATTAGATCTTGTAAAATCAAATGTTTATAGCAGGGAGTATTACAACAGTAGTTCGGTTAGTCTATTTACTAAAACTACTTTAGAATGAATTTATCTTTCTTGCTTCAGTTTCAACCAGTATCCTAGCAAAGCTCCACTCATGTCAAGTTGCTGGTCAATTAAATTGAACTCAAGGTGATTTTGAGCCCGGCTTGTCACCTGGGGGGGATTAAATGTGGTTCTTAACCACTTGTTCTGGACCTGGTTTAGCCAAATGTTAAATTTTCACGGAAAAGCTTCTGATTCATAGCTTTATTTTTTTAGGGTAATCATTTTGCCTTGACAGCTTTAAAAGGAGTTTTCATGGGCCATCAATGTTCCTAGATAACTTTAGAAAAGCAAACCTTAGTGTGGTGCCTTTTCATGACTAAGATGTGGTGCCGAGTGTCCTCTTATATGGAAATTAACTCCCAGATATGCAGAGCTTTGAGATCTTGAGATTGTTCCCCACCTAGAATCCAAGTGTAGCCTGGATTATGTTTCAATCCAAATTTTAGGATTTATGACCTTTTATAGTTTACCCTGAGATTGTTTGTTTCAGGATACAAACAATTTATTTAAAGTACACTACAAACCAATTTGAGTAAAATGTTCCAGCACTGTATCACTTGCAAACAACGTAGTACATAATCAATGCCCATTTAGCTTTGGGACAGGGGAACAAGCTTTAGGATTTTTTTTGTGTTTCTTCGATGCCAGCCACATACAAGTTTATTAGAAATGGGGCGAGGATGCATCCTTGTTTCCTTTGGTTATATAAATTTTATGTCAGTGTTGTGTTCCATTCTGAACCGAAGCCAGTTGTTTGTATAAGGGATCATAACTACCTTTAAAGCTTTGCTTTTTCTGGGATTACCAACTTAGTTTTGCCCATAAAAGAGCTCTACTTACTGAATTAATTGTTTTTAAGTCTATAAACCGAGCACACAGAGCCACCATTGCAGTAAAGCTAATATCTCAACGTTGTCTGTGGTGTCATAGTTGGTACAAAAGACCAATTGGGACCATGGGAGTAAGGCATTATGTATTGCCCAGTTGCTTAAATCCTCTAACAATAAAGCAAAATATTATGAATCAACAACCAAGAGGACCATCAATCTGTTGTTTGAGGAGTCTTCCTTTTTGTCTTTCTTGTAAATCGGACCTACGCGAGAGCCTTGCCATGAGTTTGGTACCGTACTGATGTTGTAGCGTCTCTCAAATAGCTTTTCAAATGTTTCTAACCAACAACTTTGTTGTACTTTAAAATTGCAGGTAGCTCATTTGGCCCTAGCTTCTATTGATATCGCTTAATAATTGGCCATTAATTGGGGAATGAGTTATTTATTTCTGTTGGGCAAACTGGAACTGTCCGGGGATATTTGATTCTGTTTACAACCATTTGTTTTAGGAGTCTTTCTGGGGGTAACAGATTTCAGTTTCGGGTTATCAAATACATACAGAGATTTCAGATATTAAGACCACAGGGATGCTTAATTATTTTCTAAACGATGTCTCTGGAACCTGGGATCTTATTTACATAATGCCTGAAATCTCCTGAATTTTGGGAATGACAGGTTCTTTGGACAAATAACCACTCTTTCCTTGAACGCACGTTTTGCATCCCAAATAGGTTTTTTGTATTGGTGACTAGGACTGTGAATCTCCAAAATAAGGTCTACACTTGTAATTGTTGTTGCTACTATTTCTTACTTTCATCATAAGTTTTCTTTTTTCTTGGATCAATTCTAGTGTGAACCATGTATTTGCATTTTTCCATCCTTACATTTAGTATGCTGAAAGTTTGCAATTAGATTGATTCTAAATATATATGTAAACATTTCCTATCTTAACAGATCAAATTATTAGTTTTTTTCTTTTTAACGCTAAGAAGTGTGAGTATTTGAGACATGTTTTGGTCAAAGGGGTTAAACTTAAGGATGATCGTGTGAATACAATACTGAATTTATCAAGGCTGGAAAGGAAGGAGGATGTACAAACATTTTTTAGGGATGGCAGAATTTTATTCTCGTTTTGTGCCAAATTTTGCAAGCGGGACTTGTGCTTTGAGAGCACTGTTGAGAAAAGTTGTGTATTGTGATTGGAGTGGACAATGTGGGAAAGAGTTTTCAGATGTTAAAGGAAGTTTGATGGAAGCTCAGAATTTTAGTAGTTTTGTCCAAGGTATGTTGTTTTGGGACTCTATGGACCCAGTGACAAAGGTGCTGGGGCAGTATTGAAGCAGATTCAAGGTGACTGTGAAGTCGTCATAGCTTTTGCCTTTAGGGCGATGGTATGATTTGAGTCAAGATATTCCACGATTGAAAAAGAGGCTCTGGCAGTATATTGGTCTTTAAGATAATTTAAGTAGTTTTTTATGTGGGCAAAGGTTTAATGTGTACACTGATCACAAACCGTTACATGAAGTTTTTAAAAGAAAAGGATTAGATTCAGTATTCAGTCATTTTTGCAAGTGGATTGTATAATAGCAGGATTTCCAATTTAATATGAAGTATGTCCCTGGAGTTTCAAATAAGGCAGCAGATTGTCTTTCTAGATTGGCAATATCAGACGGAAGTAAAGCCAAGGTTGAAGATTGGTGGGTGGGACATCAAAGTATGTAAAGTTATTGGAAGGTTGGATTCTGGAAACTGAATAGTTGGATGAGTTTGGCAAGGACATTGTGCTCTGTAAAGAGTGAGACAGGACTGTCAAGTGATGGGCCTGGGATGTATCCAATAAGGATGAGAACATTTTTTGCAAGGTTCGGGATGAATTATATGTTAACAACGGGTTAGTCACGAGAAATCCAAGATTAGTGCCCCAGAAACTGATTGATAGACTTAGCGCATGTTGCACATCTCGGTAGGAGTAAAACGAAAAAAAAGACTGAGGAGTGATTTTTGGAGGCCAGGGATGAAAGTGCAAATTTAAAGAACTATAAGAGTGTGTACTGAATGTTCTTTAAGTGACAAAATCAAGGTGGTGAGTATGCCTCCCATGATATGTAAAGATGCTCCGTTGGTACTGTATGAGGAAATTGCTCTAGACATTTTGGGTACCATAGGTGTGGGGTCCAGGTCTGTTTACTTACCCGTGCAAATCGATAAGAGTTTGCAACTGGTGAAAGTGTGTGGGAAAGATTGTAAGGAAGAGTTCTGAGGAAAGGTTGAAGCTTACAAAATCTCTCAGCATGCTACAACTGGTCAAACACCTTTTGGGTTGTTTCGTAGGAGACACCCCATTACTATGGCATGTCCCTTTTGGATGAAGAAGAATGCTGGTCAGGGTGAATTTAAGTGGTTCGAAATTAACCGGAAGATTATGGTTGGTTGTGTATTGAGGGAAAAACAAAAACAATTGCAATGGAAACAAATACACAACTCACAAAAAGGGGGTTTGAATATAAAGGTAGAAATTGGGGATTTAGCTGTGGTGAGGATTTCACTCAATTGCCGTAACCGTTCTAAATCCATGAAGCCTTCTAAAGCTGTGAATTGTTTAAAAATGTGTTAAACTTCTACTGTTGAAGTAAACTCTTTGGATTATGTGTTATGTAACATTTTATTGTTCATATCTATTACATGTGGTAATGTGTTGTTTCCCTTTCCTTTGTCCGTTCTGGTGTTTATGTGTATTATGTTGAAGGGGGGGGGGGGGGGGTGTGGTATCTGGTTCTTGCAAATGTCACTGAATGTTCAATGCTCTAAGATACAATGAGAACTGAGGGAGAGAAGAGATAGCTGGAGGCTAGAGACCTTAAATGAGAATAAAGCCCTTTTCACATTACTTTATTTTTGTTTTAATTTTTTATTTTGTTCGGAAGCAGCAGAATCATACAGAATATAAATAACAATTCATAAGTACAGCATACTCCAAAACTAGTGAAAAAAACAACTGTGTTGCCCTTCCCATATAACAATCAGGAACGGAATTTATCTACTTATAAAAAAATAATCTAAATGGCATATATAATGCACCACAGTTATTCCCAATTTTTCCAGATTTGACGAACCTTCTGTGTGGACCCTGTGTGCTTTGCATAGATTATTTCCTGCAAGTAAACTTATTGCATCTTGTTGATCAACTGAGATAGTGAAGGGACCACATCAGGTTTCCAGTTCACCAGTATTAGTAACCTAGTGTAGGAGGCTGGCCTGGCTTACAGTGGGTACCTAGTGGCACTTACACCTTGTGCCAGGTCCAGTTATCCCTTATTAGTAGATTAGAGGTGTTCTAGCAGCTTAGGCTGACAGAGGCAGCTATAGCAGAGCAGCTTAGGCTGAACTGGGAGACATGCAAAGCCCCTACTATACCACTTACTAAAAATAAAGGTACTTTATTTTAGTGACAATATGCCAAAAGTATCTCAGAGGATATACTCCCTTAGGAGGTAAGTAATATACACAAAATATACACACACAAACCAAATCAGGTATGTAAACAGTTAGAAAAGTAGTGCAAATACTGTAGAACACAATAGAATGCAATAGGGAAAAATAGGCCTATGGGCAACACAAACCATATACTCCAAAAGTGGAATGCGAACCAGGAATGGACCCCAGGCCTAGTGTAGTGTGTAGAGGGTCACTGGGAGTGTAAGAAAAACACTAAGGGTGTCCAAGATACCCCACCCCAAGACCCTGAAAAGTAGGAGTAATGTTACCCTACTACCCCAGAAAGACAGTAAAATCGAGATAGGGGATTCTTCAAGGACACCACCTGACTGCAAAGCACTGAAGACGGATTCATGGACTTGAGGACCTGTAAAGGAAGGGGGCCAAGTCCAAGATCACGCAAGGGTCCGGGGGGTAGGAGCCCACTAAACCCTGGAGGAAGGTGCAAAAGGGCTGCCTCGGGGTGGAAGAAGCCGAAGATTCTCCAACAACAAAAGGTGCCAAGAACTTCTCCTTTGGTCAGAAGATGTCCCTCGGCGTGCTGGAGGACACAGAGTTGTTTCCACGCAGAAAGACCGCAAACAAGCCTTGCTAGCTGCAAGAGTCGCGGTTTAAGGTTTTGGGTGCTGCCAGGGCCCAGGAAGGACCAGGACGTTGCCCCTTGGAGGAGAAGACAGAGGGGGGCGCTCAGCAACAGAGAGAGCCCACGCAGAAGCAGGCAGCACCCGAACAGGCGTTGAGAAGATCTGAGCACAACGGTCGACTCAGAACAAGAGGGTCCCACGAAGTCAGAGTCCAACTCAGCGAGTTGGGCAATGCAGGACAGAGTGCTGGGGACCTTGGCTAGGCTGTGCCACGAAGGAAGTCTTGCAGAAGTGCACAGAAGCCCGAGCAGCTGCAGTTCACGCAGTACACAGGATTACTGTCTGGCGTGGGGAGGCAAGGACTTACCTCCACCAAATTTGGACAGAAGGGCCACTGGACTGTTGGGGACACTTGGACCCAGCTCCTGTGTTCCAGGAACCACGCTCGTCAGGATGAGAGGGGACCCAGAGGACCGGTGATGCAGAAGTTTGGTGCCTGCATTGGCAGGGGGAAGATTCAGTCGACCCACAGGAGATTTCTTCTGGGCTACCAGTGCAGGGTGAAGGCAGACAGACCTCAGAGCATGCACCACCAGGAAATAGTTGAGAAAGCCGTCAGGATGAGGCGATACAATGTTGTTGGTCGCTTCTTGCTACTTTGTTGCGGTTTTGCAGGCATCCTGGAGCAGTCAGCGGTCGATCCTTGGCAGAAGTCGAAGAGGGAAGTGCAAAGGAACTCTGGTGAGCTCTTGCATTCATTATCTCGTGAGATACCCACAGGAGAGACCCTAAATAGCACACACAGGAGGATCGGCTACATAGAAAGGTAAGCACTTATCAGGAGGGATCTCTGACATCACCTGCTGGCATTGGCCACTCAGAGCTGTCCATTGTGCCCTCACACCTCTGCATCCAAGACGGCAGAGGTCTGGGACACTCGGGAGGAGCTCCGGGCACCTCCCCCTGGGAGGTGCTGGTCAGGGGAGTAGACACTCCCCTTTCCTTTGTCCAGTTTCACGCTAGAGCAGGGCTGGGGGGGGGGGGGGAAATCCCTGAACCGGTGTAGACTGGCTTATGCAAGGAGGGCACCATCTCTGCCCTTCAAAGCATTTCCAGAGGCCAGGAGAGGCTACTCCTCTCAGGCCCTTCACACCCATTTCCAAAGGGAGAGGGTGTAACACCCTCTCTCTGAGGAAATCCTTTGTTTCGGGGGGGGGGGGGGGGGGGAAGAAACCTTTGAGGGTTGGCAGCATCGGTAGCTGCAGAGAAAACCCCGGAAAGTTAGTTTGGCAGTACCCGGGCTCTATGCTTGAGACCTGGGGATGCATGGAATTGTCACCCCAATACCAGAATGGTATTGGGGTGACAATTCCATGATCCTAGACATGTTACATGGCCATGTTCGGAGTTACCATGGTGACGCTACATATAGGTATTGACCTATATGTAGTGCATGCGTGTAATGGTGTCCCAGCACTCACAAAGTCCAGAGAATTTGCCCTGAACAATGTGGGGGCACCTTGGCTAGTGCCAGGGTGCCCTCACACTAAGTAACTTTGCACTTAACATTCACTGAGTGAAGGTTAGACATATAGGTGACTTATAAGTTACTTAAGTGCAGTGTAAAATGGCTGTGAAATAACGTGGACGTTATTTCACTTAGGCTGCAGTGGCAGTCCTGTGTAAGAATTGTCTGAGCTCCCTATGGGTGGCAAAAGAATTGCTGCAGCCCATAGGGATCTCCTGGAACCCCAATACCCTTGGTACCTAGATACCATATACTAGGGAATTATAAGGGTGTTCCACTGTGCCAATGAGAATTGGTAACAGTCACTAGCCTGCAGTGACAATTTTAAAAGCAGAGAGTGCATAAACACTGAGGTTCTGGCTAGCAGGATCCCAGTGACACATATCAAACACACTGACAACACAGGGTTTTCACTATGAGCACTAGGCCCTGGCTAGCAGGATCCCAGTGAGACAATAAAAACACCCTGACATATACTCACAAACAGGCCAAATGTGGGGGTAACAAAGCTAGAAAGAGGCTACCTTCCTACACCTAGCAACCAGAGTAGAAATAAATACCAGCTGGTGCTAACTGTTGCTTCACCGGGATGAACTAATATCCCGAAAAGTGACCCAAACGTACCTGGAAAAACAGTAAATTTGAGTCTTGAGCTAACTTCCGCAAAAATGCCATGCTAAAACTCCATTAATTTGGGACAAGTAAACATGACATGAAGTCAAGCCCCATTTGTGTTATTACATCTAAAACAATTAGTCTCAATCCTAGGATACAATTTATATATCTTAGCTGGTGTAAGATGTAGCATCCACTTACTAAAAAAGGAGATTCTTCATAAATTAGCCGCATGCACTGCCTACGAGCTAATTCTAATAACAAATTTCCACTGAGTGACGTTCAATTTACAATCAGTCGAGGATTGATATGTTGCAGAATGTCAGATATCAGTACCTCACTCCTTTTAGAGCGCAGGAGTTTATACCAGTTCCTCATGTCCTGTAATTTAGATACAAATAGGCTCTACTTAGGGAGGCTGGCATAGTTCCATCCCTAGGCATAAAACCTACAGACATCTAGTTTGGACAAAACTTTTTTAAAAAAAGTGAAAAGATGAGGTTAGGATATCTATTGACCAGGCACCGCCAGTCCAAAACTCAATGTTCTATAAAAAATTTAAAAAATGTGTAACTATTAAAGCCCCAAATAACCTCATCTAGTGCACATGCGGGAGAACAGGTAAAGACACATAATTCTACAATCGATTAGTTTCATTTGGGGATGGAACCACAGAATCTTCCATTCTTCCCAAATCCTATCAAACTGATCCTTAATAATGCAAGGTGTCTTATATCTGAACTTCTTGTGAAGTCTTGGGATTTTAAAAAAAAAGAAAAAGATCAATTTCTGATGGCTTCACCATTTGTTCCAAGTAAAAATGTGCATTGCTAACGACGCTGGAAGATTACCTTACCAGCCGGTCTACGAAATATGGCTGATAGTACCACTTCACCTTAGGTAGTGCCAACCCTATTTCCTTGCGACCTAACTGGATGGCATTGTGTTTCAATCGGAGTTTCTTACTCGGTCATATAAAATGATAAATTACTGAGTCTACCGATTTAAAGTAAAAATTTGAAATTTTTATCAAAATGTTTGAAAATACAAAAGAGTAGCAGCGGCACAATACACATTTTAACTAGGGCAACCCACCCCATAATTGTCAGTGAAAAGTACTGCCATTGGGGTAAAATGCTACGAATCTTATCTAAGGTGGCTTTAAAATTAAGTCAATGTAGATCTCCAAATCAGTGGTTACCATAATCCCTAAATAAGGGAGTAGGAGCTTGCATAGCACACATAGCATACATCCAGAGCACAAACAAATGGGAGGCATCTGACTTGACAGGATTAATATTATAACCCCCCCCCCCACCCCCATGTTGAAAATTCACCTAATTTTACAAAAGTGTTTCCTCTGTTGGTTTCGCGGTCTTTAAGTATAGAACCATATAATCGGCTAACAATTTTAACTTGCCTGCTTTTACTACCAGCGCTCTCGTCTTGGGATCCTGTAGAATGGTGCACGCGAGTGGCTCAATGAAAAGTGGAGGAAAAAAAAGAACAGGGGGGAGTGGGCAGCCCTGGTGAGACCCACAGCTTATTGAAATATCCCCAGACATGTACCCGTTAATGTTTAGACGTGCTTTGGCCCTGAAGTATACGTTTTTTTAGAACTTGAACTAATCGAGCAGGAAAGGTGAATTTAGCTAAAATAGTGACAAAACATTCCACTGGACCCAGTCAAATGCCTTCTCCGCATTATGACGTCTGCCTCGATGTTCTGGACTGTAAAGAAATCTATTGCCAGAATAAGGTAGTGTGTATTGTTTGCCAGCTGCCAATCCAAAAGAAACCCATTTTGATCCCCATGAATGATTGATGGAACCACCCCTGCAAGATGGTTTGCAATAAGCTTTGTAAATATCTTATCAGAATTAAGGAGGCTAATCGTTCAGTGGCAGTTGACATCCACCCCCCCCCCCCATTCCCCCCATCCCAGCTTGCCTTTGTTTAAAAAAAAAAAAAAAAATCTCCTAACAAAATATGGTTAAATAATCTAAGAATTTATTTAACTGAGGTTTGTATACCTAAATCTAGCTAAACTCACTTCCCATACTTTTTTGGTCCGCATTCATGCAGTATTCTAAATTGCAGTCAAACAAGTGCTTGATGGAAGGTTTATATGCAGGTCAAAACTTTTTACTAGTCCATGGTTTGAAACCTTTTTTTTTTTTTTTTTGCAAATTATGCTTTTGTAGTTTGTTTTTACATGGTTTATTTATTCCTCACATCAGACCCTCCAGGGCCCTCCTGCCACTCCCAATCGAAGTCATTTTGCAGTTTCGCTAAACACCTTCTAACCAGCAGAAAACAGCTAATAAACAACTGCCATGCAAACAATTCCCTTCTGACAGTAGATCACTTAGACAACTATAGGACCTTATGTGTGAAGTAATTCAGAAAATAAAATTCAAAGAAGAACCATTCTCAAACAGTGGTATTTCTTCACTATTCCACCTGCACTGGACCCCATCATTTTCACTAAAACCCAATAGCTAGGCCTATACCAAATATTTGGGAGTGTACTGAAATAAAGACAAATCATGCCCATATTCAATTATTCAATGGAAAATATTCTAACCTCTCTGACATTATCAACTATACTTAATAAATTCACACACGAAGACCTTCATGTCAGTCTCACAGATTTCCTTGAAATGGATGTCATTAATGAACAAAGGATTGAGCTTTGGATCTGGTAAAGCGCCACCTGATGTTCAGTGGGAGAAGCTTTTAAGCCAGTTCACGGCAAACAGAAATGCCCTAAATTAATCAGCTGCAGATTTTACCTTGCGTATTAGCAGTATTTTTGTGTAGCTTTGTGTAGGGTGGCCGGCTCAGCAGAACACATTCCAGTGATATGGAACCCATCTGTGTTGACACTTTTGGGATCACTTAGAGGAAAGTTACTCATATCTTAGTGGAGTAAAACCAAAAATGTCTTGCATGTGCATCTGCACTCAATTAAATAAGAGTGATTTATAAGCTAAGAAGGTATTTGAGGCTGGCCACTTAAATGCATGGTGACAAGTGGGCAGGAAGCACCCTTGCACGGATTCCTCATGCCAAGGGAAAACAACTCCCTCCTTCATTCGGGCTGGATGATCAAAACAAAGGCCCTTTGTTATTCCTTTGTGCCATCCGGAAGCATTAATGACTGGGTGGCCTAGTATTGCGCCACCCTGCGCTTGTACAAGGTCTACAGGACTTTTTTTTGTCATAGCAGGGGTTGTGATTTCCCCCCCCCCCAGCTGGAAATCACTTCAGCAAGCAACAGTAGGCAGTGATTTGTTTTAGAGCTGCTAATGCGGTGAAGTGGCTTGAGGAGAATGGCTTCCTCATTTGGGTGCTCAAAAGGTTAGAAGGGCATAGCAGAAATAAGTGGATTGATGGAACGCCAAGAAAGAGCAGATGTTAGTGATTTTAACAGCAAAGAACGAATCAAGTCCTGAGGCTAAAGTGGGACTGAGTCATATGGCACGAGTAGGGTTAATGAACAGATTCCTATGTTTGACCAGTGCTGGAATTGGAAACAATTTACTACAAGACCCTATAAATTGGCAGTCAAAGTACGGAAGAGGAACGGGGGTGGAGTCATGAGGGGTGGAGCTTAAAGCAGAGTCTGACAGTCAACTTATACATTTATTTTGAAAAATCTGATGCAACGAAATTGGCAACAGAAACCGTAGGTGGCAGTAAATATGTTCTAGATTACTCTATTGTTGACAATGAGGCTGCATTTTAATATAGGGTTAAGACACCTACTGCAGAGATCATTGTATGTCCAGCAATTCTGCAGTGATTATAACAGCAGAACGGTAACATTAGTTGTTAACAGTGCTGGATCAGTTTTGTGATTCGTCCACTCACAGACTCTTAAAGTAGCACAGAGGGTCACCAGCTGCAAAGCACATCATGTGACACGTAGATCACAGATTTATATTTTATTTAGATAGGTAAGTGGGCTCCTTATTTTTCACACTGAGTTTAGATACTTACTGATTATTTTCTCAATCTAATTCTAAAATTGGGTTCTGTTGGGAAGTACAGACAACCACAATCACAACACATTATGTTTTATATCCTTGGTGTTTCTCCTGGCCATTCATTCTTATCATATAATGTTTATGCTGTAAGTATGGATGATATGTGCTTCCTACACCTTATAACCTCATTGTCTATGTAACATTTCCTGTAAATTGTTTACACACTTGTGTGATTTATTGTGTGTGTGTGTGTGTGTGATGTAAGGTGCTCTGATGCCCTACAATGGGATGAGTAGCACTTCAAAAATGATTCATAAAAAGTAGGTGTCATTTAAATCAATATTTAATTACTCAGAGATAAATTGGGAATTCTTACAGTGCAAGCACATCTCTTATACAGGGAGTTGAACATAGGTAAAAACCTGCCTCCCATAGTTTCTCTTAAATACTTGGGAGTGATAAGCAATGCACCTTTGTTTCCTTCCACTGCATTGGCATCCCACTCCAGATGGCTCCCAGCCAAGATGATGCTTGAACTGCAGGAGCGCTGATGGCTTTTGTTATGCTCCCAACTGGATATTAAAAATAGAAATCGCACCTTCCTACCTGCATGCTTGATGCACCAAACTGAGGGCCTCATTACAAGTTTGGCGGGCGGCGGCGGCTGCCCGCCAAACTCGTTAGGTCAGAAGACTGCCAGTTCGGTCTTTCGCCCGCTGGCCCTATTATGAGTTTACCCACGACACTGATGCAGACTCGTAATCGAGTCAGCTGCAATGCTGCAGTGCGTCAGGTGCAGCAGCACCCATTGCGCTTTTTACTGCCGGTAATTCAGGAAGTGAAAAGTGTGACGGGCTGCCCATGGGCACAGGCTGTTGGCCAGCAAAAAAGTGGCGTGTCGGCGGGAAGACTGACTGTGGTGCTTTTACCACGGTCCAAGAGCCAATGCGAATATGACGGTGCTAGGACCACCAGACTCGTAATGAGGGCCTGAATTTAGACTAGGTGTGGGCGCTGCAGAATTATGTGCCTGCGTCGGAATAGACACAGGACAGGCTCACCATGTTTTTCTAGGGGAGTAGCTGCCGAGATCCAGCAGGTTCCCTTGCTTTCCAGCACAGTTTTTGCCAGTTATAGGGTGGGAACGTAGGGAGAAGATTTGTTGTGGGAGTGGGGTGATTTTCCGAACTCAATTGCCATGGTTAGGTTAATCAAAGAAAGATTGTAGGAAGCAAGAAAATGTGTTTGCACAACTGTGCTTACATGTACAGCACCAAATCGCAATCATGTGCTTGTTTATTGGTAGCCTTTACAATAATCCTGACAGGAGTATACAGAAAGATGAAAGAGGTGGGTTGGGCACTGAATTAGATACACTTCTAAACCCCAAACCTGGGAGCAAGCTGTTTATTTAGTGGGAAGGGGCTGCTGACAAGTTTTTAAAATTGAGGACTCCACCGATGTATTTATACTTGGCCGTGAAATGCAGGAGTGTGGTGATGAGGTAATGGTGAAAACTAAAGTTAAGCATGGAAAGATGAACTTCTCCCGTCTTCTGCTATTTAGGATGGTGCTTATTCCTGCCATAGGCGTGCTAATGCCATGACCTACGACATACAGAAGAAGGACGTTACTTTGCTACTGGGGCTCAGGAGGGTAAAGGATCAAAAAATGGAGGAGTAGTTCAATATACTGAGAAGAAATTATTGTAGTCCAACAACATTGACTAAAAAAAACACAAGAACACAATGAATAATTAGAAAAACAAACATTCTAATACTCACCATCAGAGGGCACCGACGTACTACAAAATACCACTCTCTGGCTGTGCCATGCCGGGAGTCTTTGATGCACCTACAAAATGTAGTAAAAGAAAGTTAGAATTTTAGCCAGATGGACACAGTTACCTCCCATGCCCCCTTCCCTCATCGCACTTTAAGGTGCAGCATCGATCTTTAACTACATATGACCAGCAGCTTTGCGTGCAGTCTTTCCACTAACCAAGATATTATCAAAAATACTGTCTCACTGAAAATATACCGCACTCATCGGATGGCAGTGCTCCATCGTTTTACAAATTGTGCAAAAGTTTAACATGCGCGTTTTAAAGCGTCCCCGTCTACGCTAGTGTCACAACGAGATAGTGTCTGGGGCTACAGCACAAGTATCTGGCCACACTTAACGGAGAATGTACTGGGTTTTAGCACAACAGCAAGTCCGCGGGGGTGGGGGAAGCGACACCAGCAGCATTCAAATCGAAGGGGGCTCCACCGCCGGGCAAGAGCACGCTTTCGTTTTAACAATGGCCACTGCGAACTCGTGATTGCGGCACTTTACTTAACAATGACCGATTGGAGACACAAAACCACGATCTAAAAGTAGAAAACTTACTCCTCGAAGAACCACCTCCTGATTGGTAAATCACGTGGAGTATTTGTGCACAATTAAGCGCCAACGACCAGGATACAACTAGTTACTCATAATTAACGTCCATGAGATAACATGTTTTAATTAAGGAGGGAGGTGAGCCACTGCTACATCTCCGTCCTGATGATACTGACACGCGCACGCAAGCGCAGCCCCGCCCTGCCGGATCTATGCTTCATCGTGTTCGCAAAACTCATATTGTAATCCCCCATTACCTGCTGGTCAAGTAAACAGGTCACAAGAGAAACCGAACACAACAAGGTCATGGTGTCATGCCAGTCAGACAAATGTTACACACTACTGCCCTTCTGAATAGGCACCGGGCTAACGCTGCTGAGCCTCAACCCACTCCCATGCGCGCCCCACTCGGAGCTTCAGGAGAGCCCTGCACCCCAGGAGAGGGGCAGCGAAAATAACAACGCGAAAGCTCGCAGACAGCAGAAACTGCGCTTTGAACTTCACACGAGCTCTCTTCTTCACCCAACAAGTCGCCAGGACTTTAAGGAGGATGAAAAAGTGTGTATTTGGGGAGGTGGGTGTCTCTAAAAGGGTGTGGCCTATCAAGATTACCTGGGGATTTTGTGCAAGAGGCGTGGCGTATATTAAGGACATGTGAACTAGAATCCTGTGCGGACCATAGCTCTCATCCGACCAGCATCGTGATAGCGGTTTGAGCTTTGCTATTGCATCCAGATATATATGTATACATCTACCACGCAGCAACGAACATGCGCCTAAAATAAGCCGAACCTATTGCCTTCGCTTATTAGCTGCATCAGGAAAATGAGTAACGACACATATATGTTGTGATTAATTAGAATTTAACGTGTTACAGTTCTGAAAATACGAGAGTGAATTTGCAACTAGGGTCTGTGGAATGAGCACCAGTATCCGGAGTACCAATCGGTGTTCTTGCCTGTGACATGAAGGACATGAATGTAGGGCCGAGGGGGACCCGTTACAATGACAGTTTTTAATTACTGTAGACTCGGAGACCTGGGGGCCCGCCCCACTGAAAGCCCTACAAATCGCACATTCTTGGATGTATTGGCAGCGTGTACCGGGGCTGGACAGGTATTCTATTCCACTGGGCATTTCCCCGGAAGGCCGGGGTTCTTGGATGCAGCTTTTGAAGGCGCTGGGCTGCCCCTTGTGCTTTTGTCCCTTCTCCTCGAGGTGAACTGCAGCAGGCACAGGGAGGCTTCAAAGGAGAAGGCGGGACTAGGACGGTAAAGAGAGAGAGAGAGAGCGCTATCAGACGGAGAAGAGGGCGAGCAGAGAAAGTGGGGCAGCGTGGATGGATAGAAAGATCATTTATAGAACAAGGAGACGAACGGAGCGGGGTTGAGCATTTTGCCACCGTTGGTTTTGGTTCCCCAGTCCGGCGGCCCTGTGCCTATGTGTGACGTGTCAGCTACATGTGCGGTGCATGTGTGCCTGAAAACAGCAGCAGGTGTCCAGGTCAGTAACTAATAACCGTCAGTACAAGGGTCAACCCGACACAGACCCGGGGAGGGGTCCGAAGACATCTGACGGTCAGTCTACCGCAGTGCCTATCGCCTGTCTCCGTGGTGCCTGCGTCTCCTCAGTGGTGCACCTGTTTACATTGTTGGGAACTGGCGCCAACTGCCTGGTTTTAAATACCCGTTAACAGACAAACGTTGACACAGCCCGAAGGATATTATAAATAGTACAAACGCTGCACTGAAATGCACGCTCACACAAAAACAGAAACAAAACAATTCAAACTTTTTTCCGGGCAGTGTAGGTTTTTAATGGAACCGAAAGGCGCTTGGAGAACAGTTCTTTCAACTAGGCCTGTGGGACGTGCTTGAGGAAAATCGGCTACACACTAGCTTTCACTTCATACACTCTCATATCACCCCTTCTGCGCTTTATTCAGCTCTTTGATGGCTGCTTTCATAGAAGAAGAAAACATCTAAAATAGATCGGATTCGACCTGCAGAGAACAGATAACGCATCTTCTTGCGGACGCTAATCTGAAAGCATGTGGGTGGGAATTATGGTGAGTGCTAGGGTGACCACCTGGCATTGAGGCAAATTCTGGACAAGACTGTAAAAAATTCAGGACAAAGGGTCAAAATTCAGGACAAAGGGTCAAAATCCAGGACAAAAATTCAAGAACAAACCCAAGAGAGGCCATGCCTCACTATGTTATCAGTGCATTTATTTACTCTTTAACATAGCACTATTTATTCACTGTGGTCTTTTTGTGATTGTCTGCTGGTATGCTACAGTTATGTCCTTGTTCAGTAGTAAATTAATGCCCTTCAGCACTGTGTCAAGGCCATCACCCCTACCCAAATCTACCCAATCTTTCTTGAAGAGAAAGTAACAGCAACATTTTAATTATGTTTCTGAACATTTTAAAATCCCTGGCAAACAGTTTGGGAAACATTAAGGTAACTAACCTTATGCTAGTTTAAACAAGTTGAACGAAAACATCTGGCTCACCCCAACCACCCATGGACTTTCAACCCAAAACATTTTTTGTGAGGCGGGGCAGATGGTGTGGGCAACAGTCTCACACCTAATGTCAGGATGTGAGGTAGCCACAACTTGCCTGTAGTCCCGCAGCACTAGAGTGTATGTCTGGGACTCTACATTTAGCTCTAAAATGGGAGCCCGGACTACCAATCAAAGATAATAAAAGAGGAGGATGAAATCGAGATCAAATGGGAGATCCACGGCAAGTGATTCAAAGGGTTGTTGCTAAGAACTGGATAAATAAGAAAGAGAAGAACAAGATGGTACAATTCCTAAAACCAGATAAGATTGGTCCACCAAGACTATCTGAAGGTATTGGGTACCTGGGGAGTTGCCTCTGCACACAGGAGAGAAACAGAGGAGGCACTGTCAAGTGGTTGAACAAGCAACACCCACACACCTTGGCAAACTCTTCTGGTGCAATGGTCCGCTGTCCGTGCTTGTGAAGGGTGAGCCAGGGCCAGACCCACTTGCAAGGTGGTGCAAGGCAACTGCCAGCTTTGTCCATGTCTTTAATTGGTTTTGAAATTGAGGAAAAGCCTAACTAGTGATCTGGGTTATCAGTAAGTGTCAAGTACATATAGAATCTTCAAAATATTTGGGATGTAAATTGCACAAACAAAATGTAAACATTTTAAAATGTAATTATTGTTTAACATATGGCACTGTTTTCCCCTTTACATACAATTAGATCTCAGACTAAACTGGGAACTAGTTACCTTTTGATACCTAGTGATTAATATCTACCATTCTCCCACTGATTTGCAGGATGGAAATCTTGGCAGAGCGTCACAATCCCTCCAAGCCCAGTTTGCTTTTTGGACTTCTCTTCTGCTTTCTGTAGTGGGCCGCGTAGCACTAGTGAAGATGGTGTGCTACCCCAATGATAGTATTTTGCAAGCCTTCCTCTGCCTGTTCTTCATTCTTTCTTCAGGCATGCCACACATCTGATTTGGTTGCTGCGGCGCCGTTGGGTAGCGCTTTACACTCTAAAGCTACCTGTGACTGCGGGTGGATTAGGTTTTCTGGACTTAAAATGCTATTATTCAGTTGCAAAGGACAATGGGTAGCTCGCTGGCTTTCTGCCCACCTCCCTGCAGGAGATGGGGTTTATCAGTAAAGACTTTTAAAGAAGGCTTAATGAACTGCTCGTTGTTTCCTACTGACCATTCTACGGATCACCATCCAGGATTATCATGCACAGCTTTCTCTTGCCTTGCTAGAACCTGTAAGCTCACTGACATGAAGAAACCCTGTGCACCTGCACTACCTTTGCTAAGCCTTCCCACTCGCACAGGACGGCTGTGCTCAGAGCAACTCCATCAGTGGCATGCTGCAGGCGCCTTCAAATTGGGGATTTGTATCTGGACAGCAAGCTACTAAATTTCCAAGCCCTTATCAATAATCATTAAATGCCCTATTTCATGCCTGCCACCTAGCACTAACCCTACAAGAGGTGTGCCAGAAGCTCTACACGTAGGAACTGGTGGCAAACTGATAAAATGGGTGTACAGACCTTTCCTGAAAAATGTAAACCACTCCAGGTCTTCTTGTCATATTACCTGGGTGATTAATGTGGCCAAACCTCTGCAAGATGCAGAGTGGACTAAAATGCTGGACTTGCCCCACAAAGTATCCCACAGCTGTCACTTTAAGTACATTGAGAGAGCTTTCTTATGAATGCATTCCACCCGTTGCTTGCCATTGGCCTTGTGGTTTATAACTCACATTTTGTTGTTTTCAATTTGCTGGCTTTGTTTTAGGCTATGCAGCTTGAGTTCGTCCCTTCCCTTGCCCAAACCTTATTTACAGTATCCTTCAGAGTGTTCCCTTTCTGTAAAAAGGCCTATAAATCTTGTTCTTATCTCATCACATTTGCCGTGCATTCAAAGAACAAAGTCAAATCTCAGGCTTTGTCTTTGGTGGGAACTTAGTGTTTACATTTTCTTTCTCTGACTTCAAAGTGAGAGGATTTATGCAACAATCTTGCTGGATACTGGGGTTAGGAAAAAGTTTTTTCTATCACATGACATTTAAATGAATGTCAGAATATATCAGAATTCGGAGTACAAATGAGGCACATTTTTGTTAAATCTGAACTGTGCTGGAAACAAATACCTTTATATGATTAAAACAAATCATTGCATTAGGTGATGCAATTTCCACACATTATCGTCTGTGCACAAAATAGTTTGATTTGAAAAACTGTAGGTCTGTGCAAATGTGATGGTCATTTCAATCAAAAATGTGTTGTCTGTAATGGAAGTGTGTTACCACACTATGAATACTCCACTCCAAACCACTGCACCCTACTCCACATCACTCCACTTTACACCACTCCATGCCTCTGCACTCTTCTTTACTCTGAACCACTCCACATTATGCTACTTCACACTATGCCTCTCTACTCTACTCTGTACCACTCTGCTCTATGCCAATGCACTTTACACCGCTATACACCACTGCGGTCTGCGCCTCTGCACGTTATACCACTCCACTCCAGTCTAGGCAACACCAATCTAGTCCGCACAACTCCACTTAATGCCACTCTGTATCACTGCACTGTACGCCAAGGCACTTTAAGCTAATATACTCTTATGTTAGTGCACTTTACCATGTAACAATCAACTCTATGCCCCTGCAGTCTACATCAATACACTGTACGTCACTCTAATCTACTCTTCACCTCTGCACTCTATGCCACGGCACTCTACATCACTTTATTCTATGCCATCACACTCTATGCCAGTCTATGCAACTCCATCCTACCCTGCACCTCTTCACTCTAAGCCACTTCACTCTACAGTAAAACAATCTACTATACGCCACTGTACTCTGCACCACTACATTCTATGCCACTGCTCTCCACCCTGCACCTCTCCACTCTATGCAACTGCACTCTACTCTGAAACAATCTATCCCACGTAACTGCACTCTATGCCACCCTGACCACTGCACTCTAGTTCAATGCACTCTACACCACTGCACGCTGCCACTCTACTCTGCAACACTGCACTGGTCGCCACTTTACTCTACAACACTCTACTCTGTACTACTACATTCTGCACCAATACACTATTCCACTGCACTCTATGCCGCTGCACTTTACGCCAGTGCACTCTAAACAACCGCACTGTATGCCACTGCCCTTTACTCTGCACCACTGTACTCTATGCCACTGTTCTCTGGACCACTCTACATGACTGCACTGACTCTCTACTCTGCAGCACTGCACTCTACACCACTCTACTCTGTACTACTACACTCTACACCACTGTACTACAATACTCCACTCTACTCCACTGCACTATATGCCACATGAGTCTACTCTGCATTGACACTGAACCACTCTGCATTACTGCACTCTGGCATGGGGTAGAGTGGCATACAATAGAATGGCAATCTATGCCACTGCACTCTGCACCAGTTTACTCAAACCAACTGCAGTGTACGCCACTGCCCTCTACTATGCACCACTGTACTCTACACTACTGCTCTCTGTGGCACTCTACTCCACTCTACATCACTTCACTGACACTCTACTCTGCAACATTGCACTCTCCGCTACTGTACTGTACACCAATCCATTGTCCTACTGCATTCTACGCCACTGCACTCTATCCCACTCTACATCACTCCATTCTCCGCAACTGTTCTCTACAGCACTATACTCTACACCACTCTACGCTACTCCACTCTACATCACTGCACCACTCTACTTTACTGCACTCTATTGTATGCCACTTGACTCCACTGCACTCTATGCAACTCTACTCTGTCCCATGTCACTCCATACCACTGCTCTCTAAACCACTGCATTCTACTTCAATGCACTCTAAACAACTGCATTGCACCCCACTGCATTGTACTCCGCACCACTGGGCTCTACGCCACTGCTCCTATGCCACTCTACTCCACTCCACTATGCCACTAACATTTAGCCATGCTGAACAACAGACACTCTGGTGTAAAACCTGGCTAAACCACATTGGCAAAGCCAAAAACTCTTGCGTAGACAAGACCTATTGGCTTTGCCAATGCTTGTTAGTACTATGAGGTACTGAGGTCCCTGAAAGAACAGTGAATGTGTAAGTCCTTATTTTAAACATGCATCTGACGCCTCGTCACAGGTAGTAAGCGCTATATAAAATACAATTACATCATAACATAGGTAGCTACAAAATGCCAAATACATTTAGGTTACACAGAAAAAAGTGCTTCTCAAATACAGATTTGAAAAATATACAGTTTATACCTAGTACTAACATTTTGTATAACACTCCATTAAAACCACACACTCCACAGCTCAACATGGAACACTCTTATCGTAGCTCTCTAAAAGAAAATATCTTTGCCACCAGAAAGCTTCAAGTGACTCCTTTGATTAAAGTCAATGCAGGTTTTCAAGCCCCTTGGCATTTGCAGATTTACCTGTTTGCTCACAATTGCATTTCTATAGGGATAGGAGACACCCTGGCAAGCAGGCCTGTTTATTATCTGCCTGCCCCTCCCTCCCTCCCTCAGAGCACAAGAGTCTCCCTACCTTTCAGTCCAGTTGGGGAAACTGATCTGCCCGTAATTTCGCCCTGCCGTCCATTGTCCTTTCGGTATAGGCTACAATTACGGATAAATGCCGCCCGTTAAGCCTTTCGTCATGGACAACGGACAGCAGGGCGAAATTACGGACAGTCCATGAAATTTAGGGATGGGTTGTCACCCTAGTGAGTGCAGATTTACGAGAGGAAATCAAGCAAAGACTTCTTTATTAACACCGTTTCCATTCCACCATTAGACTTCCCAGTATGGTTACTTTTGGTAATATGTTTTTGATAGGTTTGCTAAAAGTACCTGGATGAGATCACTCAAGTGAAGAGTAATGAGTCCATGGACGTCTGCCTCTTCTCTCAGATCTATCTATCTATACACACACACTGAAAAAAATAAAGGGTCACAGGGACGTTATAGTTAAGTTCACCTATTAACCACACAAAATCATAGAAATTCAGCAGCCATAGTTCTATTTATGTTAATAAACTATATAACTTGCAGCCTAAAGTTACTTTCTGGGACAAGTTATAGTTTCTTCAGTTAAGTATAACTATAACTAAAATTGCTGAATTTCTATGGTTTTGTGTGAGTAAAACGTGAACCTCACTATAACGTCACAGAAACCTTTGTTTCATCAGTGCATTTCTCAGTTTTTCATTTTTTACGGTCACACATGACCTTTGGCGATTTACACCAAATTTGGCAGAGAGAGATCTTGGCCCAGAACGATCTTTTAGTTATTTGGTGTAAATATGTTAAACAGGTTGAGTAATTAAAGGAAATTAAATATAGATATTTAGAAGTGCGGATTCTTCGCGGATCAACTTGTGGAGTGATCCGCAGACTTGAACCAAAAGCAAAGCCCTGACTGGCTGTCCGCAAACTCAAGGAAAAGTTTCGGCCACCATTTATTTTCTCACTTAGGCATGGGGAGGGGAAAAAAGGGAAAAACATAAGGAGTCAGGATAGAGGTAGCCTGACCCCATAAGACACATGGTGGGGTCCCTTAGGGACCCCTCATGGGAACATATTTGCCCAGTTTTTTCAGCCGATCAGTGGAACCACAGTTGCACTCCTCACAGCCACCTGTGTAAAATTGCGAAGGATCTGCAGATCCAAAGCAGACCAAAACAAAAAAAAAATACACTCATTCACCCACAAACCTCCCGCCACCCATGGCCAAAGACCGTGTGCAGCGTTGGGTTGGATGCATGCAGGAGGGCTGGCCATAGGGCCAGGGCTGTGGCCAGGGCTGTAAGATGTGCATGGAGGTGGGTGCATTAACATACTGTAATAATATATTATTTTACGTTAAATAAACCATCGAAATCAGAATTCTCAGAGAAACCCAAATGTTACAGGGACTTTATAGTTCGGTTAACATTTAATTCATACAAAACCATAGAATTTCAGCAGTTATACTTATTTGAAGAAACTAGAACTTGTGCTGTAAAGTAACTTTAGGACACAAGCTTTAGTTTAACAGAAGTATCACTATAATTGCTGAAGTTCTATGGTTTTGTTTGGGTAAATCATCAACCTAACTATAATGTCCCTGTAACCTTTGGTTTTCTCAGTGGAGATATATATATATATATATATATGTATGTAAATATCTATATCTATATCTATATCTATATATACACACTCTAGTTTCTGCAGAAAGACCAGTCACTTTCACCTAGCAGGGGTGGTGCAGGGAACAGGCTTTGAAATATATCAGTCGTGGCTCGCTGCGTGTTAAAGGGGAGGGGCAGGGAAAGGATGAGGGGGAACAAAAGCATTATATTTAAATAAAATTAAATTAGAAAAAAAAAAAAACACGTACCTACTCTGTCACCCCTCAGCAGGCACGGGCTCACAGCCTGCCCTGCTGCCAATCCAGACCCTGTTCAGAGCAGCGTTACGATTAGCTGGAGCGCCTAGCCAGGGTGCTCCCAAGGGGACTGGGAGCCTGTGCCTGCTCTCTCCAGCCTGGCCGCACAGTGCCGAGCGGGAGACCGCACAGTGCGCATGTGTGTTTAGCCGACCCCAGACGGCTGGAAAAACACATGTGCATTGAGGGGAGTGCACAGTGCACTCCTCTCGTCCTAGTCATCCCCCCTTTAACAACAAGAGGATAGTAAAGTTTGTTATCTTTTCATTAAAGTTTTGTAGCTGCTGCTGCTCGCTGGGGAGCGGGCGTTGGATACTCCTCCGTCATAGTGGAAGAGCCGCTGCTAATCTATATTTAGGACCTAGTTACTGCAAGAGGAGCATTTTTTGGTTTGCTGACAACAACTAAGCTGGAGCTAATGCCGAATGCACCTGCAAAAATCGAATGCTCTCGATCACATTCATACAAATATTGAAAACATACCATTTCTAATGCATTCTATTGCCGGTTTAGAATTTCTTTAGCAGTGTTGCGTGTGCACTGCAGAATAAAAAACGAAAATACGATGGAATAGAAAAAGAATACCATTCTTTAAAAAAAAAAAAAAGGCTAACTTGGCAGAAAATGCATTCAACACCAGCTTCAACCATTATGTTTCTACTCCTCAAAATCCAAAAGAGTAAATTCTGGTCACGATATATTATACAATTGTCAAATGTGATCTGGAAAACAAAGATGGTCAGAATGTACCACAATAGGTTAAACTGGAACAAAAATGTATCCCTACCTTAGCTTTAAATGTCCAATATTTAGCTAATAAGGCCTTGTGTTTGTGTGCAGATTTGAAATCACTAGGATAGGCTAAGTATATTCTGTTTGAGGCGACTACATTCTTGAAAATGTTTGCACATTTTCCAAAGGCGACAGCACGTACAAGTCATAAGGTTCTCCTGGCAGCTGTGCTATACCGCGAAGTATGTGAAAAACTTGAAGGAGGAGGTTGCTATAAATATCTTCTCTGTGATCATCTCGGTCTCTTGCTATACTGATAGCAGGCAGCGGAGGTGGGGGTGAGGACAGGAGGCAGCCCAGGAAAAGGAGAAGCAAAACGTATGATGGATTTGGTAGAAGAGGGCACCTCCTGACGAGTACTAAAATTCCACACCAATTATGTCTGCGAAGGTTGACTAGCAAAGGAAAGGCTAAATTTAAAAAAAGCCTATTCAGGAGATTAGATACAATCAAAATATATGTAACTTTTCAAGATTTTGCCAGACTTCCTCTACTGAAAGTCTAGGTGAAAATTGTTTTCTCTCCCATTACCAATAATCATGCAGGTGCCTCACAAATGACATCTAGGGCAAACAACGTAGTCCCTGGGCACCTTGAAGCGGGTTGTGCTCGTGCATGGTCTACATGTTATAAACACACATACGCATACAAAACACAAACACCAGCACTTATTCACTTGGCATTAAGTTAATTGGAAGTGTTTTTCTAGCGGACTGGTGGTAATGCTTTTGAAGCACAGATGTGCCAAACAGTGCACTGGTTTCCATCTTCACTTCTAAAGCTGCCAACAATCCTTCAATCTTTCTGTCTGCATCACCACCACACACCTTAAAGCAACCTCAAATTCTCAGTTGGTGCAACGTTCCCCATACTTTGTGGCAGTTGATGCTGACATCTTAGAGCTTAAGCTTACGTCCACCAAAGGTGACTGCATCTTGTAATGCCTATGTTAATGACTCACATAAGACAGATTACCGAACACTGGCTGTATCAAGGCAGGTCCTTTCGCAGGTCCTATTTTTCCACAATGACTAACAGCACTGCAGATCTGCCAACTCACAGTGCCATCGTGTGTATCACATGATTCCAGCTTCCTTCACACGGTAACCCGGTGAGGAGCTTAAATCACACGATGGCTGAAAGACGAGCTGGAAACCATTGCTTGGCTTTGGAGGCTGTAAGCAGCCAATATCTATTAAGGGATGTGAAAACACCCCAGGAGAAGGGTGGCCATCTCAGCGACCCCTTCATTTTTTTGGGGGTGGTAGGCCTGGTGGTGGGCATAGTGCCTCTTAGTAGGTCTCGGCACAAAGCCCCCCCTCTTCTAAGGGCCTGCCCTTCTTCACACAGTGAAATTAAAACTTTAGGCACCACTGGTGCTAAAGATATTATGGATGGTCCTGAAAATGAAAGGAGTTATTAACTTGGCATTTTAGATCTCTAAGCAATAAAAGAAAGGGAGAGGGGAAAGAGTGGAGGCATTTGTATTTACACTGGAAGAGGCCTGTATACATAACTGTGCCTCTCTAATTCTAAATCTCCTTATTTATTTCAAAGAATAAGCAGAGCACTAGACCAGATTAGTAAAAAAATAAAAAAAATAACAATACTGACATCACTAACATGAACACACACACACTGCTCCAGTTACGCATTCTTGTAAACTCCACCTGGCTCACATGGACCACTTTTGGGTATGATAACCCTTACCTCACTCAGCCTGTGTTTAAAAGAACACAAGACAAGAGTACTTGAGCCATTGTTTCCGAGCTGCCTGCTAAACTAGAAATGTGCTTCCTTACTAAACACACATACTGCCACAGATTAAAGGTCACGTCCGATATTCTCGTTACTGTTGCCATCGGTTGCTCACACTCCCTTGCTCTACAGTCTTTTCAATACACACAAGTTTAACGGCAATCCATACGCAGTTTTTTGATCATATGTCTGAAGACTGTTGAGTAAAAGATTTTTCAAGCAGTTGCTTATAAAACTGCATAATAAAGTCCTGTGTTGGCAATGGGGGTGTGCAACATTTGCTTCTGAGTAATTATGTGAAATTTCTGCAAAATTAAGCAAAATGCAAATCTGTTATTGTGCACTATATTTTAATACGAAATGTGTAGTGACAATTTATGAGGGTCACATTCTATTGTTTTGGGGTATTCATTTTTTTTTTTTTTTACTGTGAATGGCTCCTTTTGCAGTAGAATGGCATCTAATTAGCAAAGAGACAATTTAGGAAATTTCCCTTAACAAATGTAATGCAATATTCCCCAAATTACACAAATTACTCTGGTGTAATTTAAATTTAGCCCAGGCATAATTTTAAAGCTTGGAGAAGAGTGTGCTAAACCAAAGACATAATGATATGGGGTAGGGCGAGAGAGATTGTCTTGCACATTTGCTGCACATTCAAAGACCGAGGCCAAATGTCAGACTGTGCCTTCTGAGGGAGCTTGGTGTTTACTTTTCCTTCTCGGACTTCAAAGTGAGAGAACTTATGTAACAATCCTGCTAACTACCCATGTGAGAGGAGAGGCTGTAGGATGTTTTTTACTAGCGCACAACAAAAATAAATGGTGCTGATGTTTCAGACTATATCAATCAATCAAAGAAATTTGTAGGGGGGGGGGGGGGGCAGGGAGGGTCACTGGTCGAACAGCCAAGTCTTGAGGTTCTTTCTGAAGACCAGTAGGTCTTTGGTTTTGCGAAGGTCGGTGGGTAGGGAGTTCCAGGTTTTGGGGGCGAGGTAGGAGAAAGACCTGCCTCCTATGGTGGTGTGCTGGATGCGGGGGACTGTTGCTAGGGCGAGGTCGGCTGATAGGAGGTTGCATGTGCTAGTGTTGTGGAGGGATTTGTGTGCGTGGAATATCAGAATTAGTATAAATGACGCACGTTTACCTGTAATTCTGGAGTAAGGTGGAAACATTTGAATACGATCAAAACTCTATACACTAGGCGATATTTGCACACATAATTTGTGTGCAGTAAAACCATATTTCAGTGCAAATAGAATGGTCATTTCATCAGAAAATGGTTTGTCTGTAATGGCAGTGTCCTACCACATTATGCATACTCCACACACTTCCAATCTATGCCACGTCACTCTACGACATGCCACTCCACTCATGACAAGACACCACACACCACACTCCACTCTACCCCACTGTAAACCAATCTATCACACACCAATCACCCATACACCAATCTACCACACTCCACCCCATTCCAATCTACCCACCCCATCCAAATCTATCCCACAACACTATCCAATTCCACTCCAATCTACCCCACATCACTCTACCCCACTCCAATCTACCACAACTCCATTGGTATGTGCTCTACTATAATCCACGCAGTATACCCCCATTTTAATCTACCTCACTCCACCCCAATCTATCCCACTCCACCCTGATTCAATCCACCCCATGCCAATCACCCCACTCCAATCCACACCATCCCACTTAACTCCAATCGACCCCCCCACTCCACCCGCTCCAGTTTACCCCCAATCCACCTCACTCCATTCTACCCGGCTCTACCCCTACTCCACTCAATCCCAATCCACCCCACTCCACTCCACTCCACTCTACCCTACCCCACTCCACTCCACTCCACTCCATGCCACTAACTTTTAGCTAAGCTTAACAGCAGCCATACTGGTGTACAACATGGCTAAAACACATTGCCGATAGCTCTTGCATAAGCAAGACTTATTGGCTTTGCCAATGCCTGTTTAAATCTAGGATGTTATGTGGTAGCAGGAACAGCATCTGTTTTGACAGCGCCAATTCATCTTGGTACCACTACAATTTCCAATTTACCTTCTTGACATTTGAAAACCCTCCACCAACTATAGCTCCACTCAGTCTCATGCCTTTCTTCCTGTCCTTACCAGATCTGCTAGCTTATAGACCCCAATCTCACGCCATGTTTGACCTATTGTGTCTGCCTCTATTTCACCAAGCAATCTTCCCTCCATAACCATGACAGGGGTGTAGAAGGGCAGTTAAATAGGGTATCCACAATAAACAGTGTTAGAGGATAAGTAACTTATTGTTCTGATGGATACTTCTAATCGTGGATTTCTCATCTTATAATAGATTCCTGCGCATTACCTCTCAAGGTGGAGGGTCTGTAGAGTGGACTCAGCTGAAAAAGTCATGCAGGACTGAGCAGAAAAAATGCCCTTCCCATAAGACATGGTTCTCAAGGCAGTAGTGATTCATGAGCATATGCACTGATGCCCACACTTCAGTTGGGCAGATGTCTTTGAGAGTTGTCAAGGACAGCTGCTCAGCATTCCAGCACAGACCTTTGTGGGATGCTTCTTGGACAGTGCATAGCAGATCTTAATGGAGAGAACAATCCACTATGACAGCATAGTCCTCTCCAAAGCATTTCCTCCCTTTGCACCGCAGAACAAAAAGGTGATAATTCCCACATTTTTTCTTGGTATTATTACTGTAAAAGCGTAAAGCCCTTTCGGGGATTGGCTGATGAAGTCTCTCCTCTACTATTCAGATATGAGGGGGAAGGCTCTCAGTGTGACAGACTGCCCAAAGTGAAAGGGATTTATGGCTATTGGCAAAAATACCACCCATTTCCTCAGCACCAACTTGCCTGGGAAAAAAGATGGTATATGTCAGTTGCGCTGAAAAAGCATGCAGTTAACTTATATGACAAGCGGACGTAAACCTTATGAGGAAGACAGGCTTCAAAGTGAAAAGATGCAGCGAGCAACTACATATCAGCTTGAAGGATGCACACACATGAGAAATGTCAAGACCAAGTTAAGGTCCTACTGTTGCATCACAAATGACTTGTGAAGGAACATGTGTGTCAAACCTTTAATACATCTCATAAAAGAGATTTAAGCGAGGAAGGTGAGTTCAGTAAACACTGAAAGGACAAAAGGGCCAATACGAATACCTTTAATGGAGCCCATTGCAAAGCCGTGCTAGGCAAATATAAAACAAACAAAGAAATCAGAGAGTTCTCCTTGTAAGTGATTAGTCTTATGAGTTCCACGCAAAGTTACAAATTTGTCCAAGTGTCTGGCATAAATGGATTTCTGGAAGGGCACCTGTCATCAAGCATGGTAACAACCATATCAGGTGGTAAGTGCAGTCTTTTGCCGTCAATTGATCTCCACGCATGTAGATATAGATTTGTGCATGTCTGGGTGGAGAATCTTGTCCAATAGAAGATCATCGCAAAGTGGCAGCCTGATCGGATAACAGATGTCTATGCCCAGAAGTTCCAGGAACTACATTCTCCTGATCCAATTTTCAGCCACAAGGATGACTTGGATTCAGTATTTCTTGATCTTTTTCAGAGCTTGTGGCAGAAGAGGCCAGGGTGGGAAGGCATACAATACCATCTAGAATGCATTTCCTAATTAGTGTTTTTCTGAAATGCCAATGCACAAAACTTGCAACATTGCACGTTTTTGACGGTGGCAAAAAGATCAAGCCAGTTTTCTCTCCACTGTTGTAAGATGCCCCATGCCACCTTGGGATGTAGAGGCCACTTGTTATCTCCCAGATGCAACTTGCTCAGCTTCTTCAGTCTCTTTGCACACGTCTCTGGGCCCTACTCTGTCCTGCTTGATGCAATGCCATATGGTGGTGGTGGTGTTGACCGTGGGAACCTGCACCAGCCTCTCAATGATAGATGATAGGAAGACCTTCAAAGCCAAACAAATGACAGGCAACGCCAGACAATTAATGTGGAGTCAGGCTTCTGTTGAAAAAGAAAAAAAAAAAAAGTACTCTGATCTACACCTCACGCATAGGACCTTAAGCTGGGACAAGTCTGTCACCACAGTCAGCTCTTGGAGGGGGAAGGGGAAGTGGCCTGCTGCTGGACCAAATGCATTTGAGCAGTCACCACTACAGAATGTGAGCCGTCTCCTCTGGGATCTGTATAACATCTGTCAGATTTCCTTGATGCTGAACTTCAAATTACATTGGAGAGCTCACGTGTCACCTACATCGATGCTCAAAGCTAGTCACTGCGGTAAAGGACAACAGGCAGCCCTGACCTCCAAAGGAGAGAAGCAACCACAACAAGCTTGTCCAATGCAGCCCTACAACTTCACTGCTACAGACGAGGAGAACGATGACAGGAGACCAACAACAGAGCACCAGCAATGAGATAAACTCATAGCCCATCTCAGTAGCAGGAATCTCACTCAAGAAGAAAACCTGCTGAATACGGGTTCATGGTTTGTCCCTACCTTTCAGGGCGATTGCTTTATGATTCATAAAAAACTGGCATGCTTTTTTCCACCATATGATTAACCTCCAGTATTTTTCAGAGTCTCGGGCAGTTACGGGTGAACCCATGAATGAGAATACAGGCCTGAAAGACTACTTCTTTTAATCCACTGTCACATCTCTTAGGTCCAGAGGTCTTGACTTTTCAGAAGGCAGTTCTTAGGGACTTTAATACTTACAAATTACAGGTTCCAACCCCATTTTTCAATCACTCTATAGCCGAGCTGAAAACTTCAAGACTAGTTGGCTTTGATTCCTTAACTACAATCAAGCCAGCGTATTAAAGGGGTGCGACTGTCACATTGGATAAAGTAACATATAGAGAGGAATGTCTGAGGCAGTTAAATGACACGTCACTAACCACCATTGAAACGTGACCCAACCACTCTTTCTGATAGTGATCAAGCACCCGATGGACGAAGCATTGTACGTTGGGTGGATTATTCAGTGGGAGGCTAATTTTTAAAATGGTTAGGTTTGTTATTGTGTATTTTTACATAATACCTAAAATCCACAAACGCCAACGTCTGCCACCAGGCGGGCCTTTTGTTTCAGGCCTTAGGTCGCTTTTAAACCTCTTTCACAATTTGAGGATTTTTTTTTTTTTTTTTACCTTTATTGTATGCGATGCCATGTTATCTTAAAGATACTAAAGCCACCTTAACTATTCTTGACGATCTGTCTTTTGACATTACAAGTGACCTCGTGATTTCCTTTGATGTAGAGTCTCTCTAAAACGGTTTTCCTCAGGATGAAACGCTAGGAACAGTATGAACCTTGCTCACCAAAAGCACCCATGATTACTTCACATCGATCTTCATTATGGAACGTGTGAGGCTGGACATGAAAAAATGATACCTTCAGTTTGAGAACTGTCTATATCTGCAAGTATCAGGGTCATCTATAGGCAGTACTTTTGGCCCAAGTATGTTTAACTTCTATATGAAAGTCATACTTACTCAGATTTGAACCCGTTCAGTGAGTACGAAGCGATATACCGACAAAATATTGGTGATTTGGAAAGGTGAAGTTGAAACTATTCATGAGTTTAAAGCCTGACTAAACTCCAGAAATTCGTACATAATATTCACACCTTTGACTAAAGCAAGGACAAATTGCCTTCCCTGGACCTTTTCACACACCCTTTGGATGGGGGTCTAGAGACTGAACTTGACAGGAAAACTATGGATCAGAACCCTTTATTGTCCTATGAGGGTTTTGAGGGCATTGAAGGCAATCTCAACCATAGGACTATTTCTTCGGTTCAGGTGGAATTGCTCTCAAGTATCAAAATCAAAAGAGCATGCATACTGCTTGACAACACAATTGGTCCAGACACCTTATCCTCTAGATTTAGTGCATATAGCAGCCAAACACGCCAGGAACAGTACTCAGTCTGCTTTATTGAAGACAAGCCTGAAACCTGACAGGCCCGTGTGTTTTAGCACTTACTTTACTTTCTCCATAACCACTAGGAAAGTGGTGTATAAAAATTCGTATATTCTTAATATAGGAGTATTATCACTACAAAAAACATTGTTTGCATTCGAGCACAGTCAGAATTCGAAGGACAAATTGGTACACACCAGACCACTATCTTCAGGAGCACAGGGCCAAGCTCCTTTCTGGGCGCTACTCCAGCGAAGGGACACTTTCCGTGCAGTAGATGTGGGGATATGCCGTTCCACCAAACATGTTACACACCTTGAGTTGGGGGGTGGCCACTCCTTGAGAGTTATGACCATACTAACCGCAAAAGTGAGTGATTGATATGATTATGTTCCCATACAGCCTCCATTCTATAGGAATGATAGCAAGGAAGGTCAGGGTGTGCATTACGGAACTTTAAAGCACCATAAGATGCTAGGATGCACCTACTAAGCTAAATGCACATTACCTGGAAGTTGGTCACAATGAGGATGATTTGACATGGACTGTGTTAAATAAACCCAATATTTCAACAAATACCAGGGACATGCCTGTTTCTGAAAGAATAACGCTTGATTCTAAGACTTAGAAGTTACATATGTGGGCTGAATGACAGCATTTCTTAGACAAGTCTGCTGTAATCCTGTGATTTTGACATCCTGTTGAAACGGCCTCTCTCTCTGATTCATTCATTTACATGGATAACATGTCCTTCTACTGCTCCTTTCAGTGGAAGCATATTTTGACAGTTATTTAGAAATGAAAACATTTGTCGCTGACTGGTCTTTTTTTAAAAAAATTTTAGAGGACTTATTTCTCTAGAAGGACTTGACATTTTTGCTCCTTTCAGTTGAAGGGTACATTGAGTTTGTATACTCCTTTGCATTTTTAGATGCTCTATTGACACTATTGCTATTTACTGGCAGCAGTGGGAAGATGGGATTTAGTGTACTACATTTCCCAATAAAATGTTCTGGCTCTTTCTGCATTACATTCCCACACCCTCCCACATTAACCGGCGAGGCCCACAATACTACAATTCCCAGCATTCCATTTGATGATCCTTGGCTGACATCATCCCGATCCCGTGTCACTTTGTGCTCCGCACTTTAGCAGGTGACGAGGCCCATAATCCTAGCACCCCCATTTCACGCGTTTTGGCTGACGTCATCCCGATTCCATGTCACTCTTCTTTGCTTGAGGAAAGGCGAAAGCACAGGCGTTCTAAGCTTTCGAACCTGGTAAGTGCCCACTAAACAGATGCTGAACGCTGGTGAGTAATATAGCAGTGTTGTTAACTTTTTCTGTTCGATGCAAAGGCAGTTTTAATCCAACGCATTAATTAGTTGGTCCAATGTACTTTATCAGTAGGGAGATTATGGTTCTGTTATGCTCATTTTAAAGTTCTGACTGGGTGGTTCTGTTTTATATTACAATGCTGACAGTCTGTGACTACTTTTCCAGTCATCCTCAGAAAGGTGTATGATCATGATAATAATGTTGAGAATTTTCCGACTATTAGATGACATCTGTGTACATTATTGGGATCGTTCGCATTAGTGGGGCTTCGAATCCATTCTCCTCCATCAAATACAGTTTCGGACATCTTTGATATCTCATTTTTGCTGCATCTTTGTTCATGTGATCTTATTGCTTGAACGATGAGAAATGTATTTCGTGTATGAATCTCATAGCCAAAGGCCTAGATTCTGTGCCAGGATAGCCTTGAGTGGAGGCAGGATACTTAACAACAGTTAGCATTTACTGTGCCGCTGTTCATTCATGGAATGATGAGCATTTTGGCACCTGTCACTGAAAGTTTAATATTCACAGACAGCATGATCTTGCACTGTGTTTTTTGGGAATGCACTTATAAGGATAGGCAAATTGAGGTATTACGTGGTAGTGACACATTACTGTTTCACAGGTACCACAAACCTTCGGTGACCACAGTTTCTACACTTCCTACATATTCATTCATACTCTTTAGACGTTTCACTTCAAAGCAGAGTGTTTCTTTTAGGTTCTGACGAATGCCCATTACACCTCAATAAGGGGAATATCAGGGCAGAAATATGTTGAGTAGTTCTTCATGTCAGGGATTAGTTTTTTCTCTACATTACTCCATTGTTTTAATCCTATCCGCGGGTGAACAGAAAAAAACTAGTGGAGTCTAACTAGGAGATAGTTTTAACTTCACTATATTTATTTCACTGTTGTACTATGCTTGATCATCCACACCTCAGATTCTTTTAGGGTTTTGTAGACTGAAGAGCTTGTCCTGTTTTTAGGAGAAGCAGTCCACACCACATCGAAATGTTGTGGTATGAGGATGGACACAATTATGAAGTATGGGTGAGGATTCTCACCCTAAAGGTAAGCACCTTCTTACCTGTCAGAAATATCACTCTTGTCACTGTAAAGATAATCTGTACATTAGTTGTACAACTCTGGTACATCTGTGTGCTTGGTATTGATACTGGAGTTGTGCTTGCTGATCTTTAAACACTCCTTAGCTTCCTTTTTTGTTTGCTAGGGAAAGCAACCACCACCATCACTTTAATGAAAACGGAGGGTCGTTGGTGGATCACACGAAACTTAAAATGATTTTGGGCTACCTGGAATCGTAGATCATGTTTGTGGGAGTGCAAGCTACGTATATAAAAATGTGAGTCCTCTAGGTCCAAGAAAACCTTCCAGTCATGTGGTTCCAGGGCAAACAATATCTGGGCCAATGTGAGGATTAGGTTGTCTTTTCGCAGGATGGTAATCTGAGGCCATGGGTCCATAATCGGCCTAAGACCCCTGTTCTTCATCACAAAGAAACAGCAAAGGTAACAACCCTCTTCTCTTTCCAAATCCAGTATCCTCTCAATAGCGCTCTTCAAGAGCAACAGTCTCACCTCTTGCACAAGAATGAACAGTGCTCGTCTGAAATTAGCTCTGATGTGCGGGTAATAATTGGCGGCACAAAAAGAAAAGGCAGAGCATAGGCCATATTGAACTATTTGTAAGGTACATAAGTTTAGGAAAAAATGACGTATCCTTACCCTCCCTACCAGATGAGAAGGCACGACCGACTATGGACACACTAAAGTGGTTTGGTGATTGTAGAAGCAGGGGAAGAGGTATGGGACAACTAATGGCCCGTCTGGCTCGTGCACTGCCTACCAGAACCGTGTCCACGGCCACAAAAGGACCGTGGTGACACTTGTACTGGTTGGGGGCGAGGGGTGGACGTCTAGGGCTACAGTAATGCTTTTGGAATAGTCTCTGGACTTTTTTGAATTGGTGTGAAATCGGTTTGGTGTGGGTCAAAGACTCAATGTCAGCAGTACACAATAAACATTGACGGTATCTGGTTGCATAGTCAATTTCTCAGCTGATCCCGATGAGGCCCAAGTTTCCCTGGCCATCGGTGACACTGCAGCAGATTGAAGCCTTTAACGAGTCCTTGCTGGAAATTACTGGTGTACTTCTGTCTCCCTCTGGTACTCCTTCCCCAGGAAACCATTCAGATACCCAGGTTGGTTACTGCCGGCAGATCATCCCCAGCAACATTTGACCCCTTTAGACCTGCTATTGGCCCCATACTGGCTCCAGGACCCTTTCTTGTCCCTTCCGCTTTGATGACGGCACTGAGGCCACCGGTGGTGGAAGATGATCCAGTGCGGATACCGATGTTGGTCTGGCTACTGAATCACAAAAGTGTAACTGGTTGTTTACCCGATTCTGACCTTTTGCTTTTGACAGGTCTTCTGTGCCAGCTGAGACTCTTTTCTCTTTTTGGCTTTGACTCTATGGCAAAACTAGGAATACCCCTTGACATGGATAATGATGGTGGTGATGAGGATGACTCTCTACCCCATCCACTATTCGCAGGATGCAAATGGGCTTGACAACTCCCCTTCAAGTGGCTTAAGTAGCACACACGAGTCCCACTTCACATGTTTACGTCTACACTTCCATTTCGGCTTATCAGAGGACTTCAAGTGCAAAGCAAAGTGGACTATTCATTGGAGCATTCTAGGGAAAAGGAAAGAGTCTGCAGCTGCGACATGGAGCAGGACTTATGCAAAAGACGCAACTATTTCTTGTGTTCTGCGACACACAGTTTTGCCTCCCAGTCCCAGTCAGCCTTCAGGTGCATGATGGCACATTTATCACATAACTTTAAGTTGTGGCTTTAGCCCAGACACACACTTCCTACTGGTCGGTGATCGACATCTGTTTTCAGCAGTCATGGAATGGTTTAAACCGGTCATTTTGATGGGGGAGATTTAGTTCATGAAGTTGTCGAAAACTGACAAGATTAGAAGCGAGGCTCCAAATCTCATCAGAAGGCGGGGGGAAAAGGGATGGAAACTAGAGCGCAAGGTGAAACTTACATGCGATATCGCTCAGTCATTCCTGGGGCTTACTGAGTCATTGCACAGGCAGCCGCTCGGCCACGTAGCTGCACACACTAGCATTGCTAAAAAGAAGTTTCCAGATCCAGTCTGGCACCTGGGGAGTTTGGAAAGGCGAGAAATCTTCAAACAGGAGTACTGATCAAAACTGTACTTTTTCTGTATGCCAAACACTACCTATTCAGAGGTCCACATTTCTGTGGTAAGATCCATCACAGGGACAATAAGATTAAAACTAGACAAATAGTCAGTATGGTGGCTCATTGAAATTCTATCTTCACAGCAAAAGCCTCTGTGTAGCAGGAAGATTACAGGTTTGACTCAGAGTTGCACCCAGCATCTCGCCTGCCCAAGATCGATACAATGAGTACTGTTGGAATGGGTAGTGATAACATCTGCGATCAAGAGTTCATTGAGGCTCCTGTGAGAAAACCGGATGTAATAGCCACTTATTACTTGTAACACCTGAACAGTAGGCACCAGTGCTTTTTTTTTTTTTTAACCAAGCTTTTTTTTCCCCCAAGATCAGAAGCAATCAAGTTTAAGACGATGTGGGTTCATTCACTTCGGATGTTGTAAACCGAGCATGTAACATTTAACTACATACACAGCCACTCAACTCCTTGCCACATGCACTTTAGTCACATCTGTACTAAACCAGATATGACCGCGGATACGATCCTGCGTTTATTTGTAGCTAGTTTTGTGCTTTTGAATCTACATAAACACACTCTGCAGGGTGCATACCATACTGTCCTAATTAAGCACGCATAGTTTAGTCACTTTGTTAGAGTTTACAGGACATAGAACATTTTGAAGCTGAAATAAAAGCCATTTTCACACATACATGGATCATTCATTGAACAGAATAATTTCGTCGTGCACAGATAATTTCTACACTATTTAGCAGTTGAGCATATGTTCATAGTTTGCATAACACCAATGACTGCACCAGAAAGGTTCCACATCCATGTACTAGCTCTTCAGGAATGAAGCTGTCAAATTTAACAATACAGAACAGCTTTATTCACTATGCTCTAATTTTAGAATTGAGTGGGGTCTTAGTGGAAACGGATGGGAAGTAATCACTAGGGTGGTGATCAAGCATACAGTTTTATGGATTGTTTTTACCACTTTCCGTAACGGAGAGATCACTGAGAGGAATTATGTATAGATGTATCAACCTTGTTTGCCATAGGTGAATAAATATTGTGACAGAATAGCTCTTTTTGAAAACCCAGGAAACTTATCTTGCTGTGGCAGGGTGATTACTTTCAAACCAAAGTATATTGGAAAGCTGGAGAAAATCTTCTAAAACTCTCCTGGAGCTCATATGCAGGACTTCAACACCCATGTGTAAGTGTGCATACACAAGGGAAACAGGACAAACCAGGGGCATGGTTGGGGCAGATCCCTTTCACTGGTGGAATCATCTAAAAATACTGTGGGAATGACAGAAAAATAGACATTGTCGTTTTCTCCTCTTAACGCTTTACTGTTAGGTTTTCTTAGTATTTCAGGGGAAAAGTTATTTAAATTGTATTGCAAAAGCAAGACAGTACAGGAAGATACAAGAAGCTTTGCATATTTTGTTCCATATATATATGAGTGGGCAATATGTATACATGTTTACACACTTGCACGCACATATAGATAATCACTGAAAAAAATAAAGATTACAGCGATGTTATAGTTGAGACTATAAACTTGTTCCCTAAGGTAACTATAACTCATGCCCCCTGCCATGCACCCTTCTCTCATCAATCATTTTAGTGCAAAAGTGGAAGTGATATTATTAATTGTTATTTGATAGGAGATGACATCAGTAATGTAATATATGGGGTATTAGCAGTGTATGGCAAGGACAGGAGTTATAGATAGTGAGGGCAGGGAAACCACTAAACTCGGGGGTGGGCTCCCCGGGACTTAGCAGGAGCCTGGCCCAGGGGGATGGGGTCCCCAGGGCTATATGTATCCCCATTCCACTCTCCCCTTTGCATTACAAAGCTGGGACCTGGGGATTGGGGTCTTCAGGGTGGATCATGTCCCCCTTCCACATTTTTTCAAATGCCTAGGCCCTGGGGGATGGAGTCCTCAGGGCCCTACTCGGATACACTCTAAGAACTCTTTCATCCTAATGAAAGACAGAAAGTGGCTATTCAATGGCGATGACATGCCTTTCACCAAGTCCAGTATAGACAATAATAAAAACGAAAGAAGGCTACTTTTCAGAATGAACATGTTAACTCTCATGGGTTCAAAAAGCCATTCCACAAACGTAGGTATTTCCAATTCACAGATGGTTTATATCTAAAGGCAATCTTCCTTTGAAACATGCAAAGGAAGTCATTAACCTTTGGCATTTGCATAAAAAAAAGAAAACTAATTCGACCCTGCAGGCTAAGTTGTGAAAGATGGCCATTTAACTTTTTTTTTTTGTAAACTATGCAGAACTGAATTAACAAGATGCACCAATATATAAAAAGTTGGATAAAATAGCCTTGCCATAAATGTTTAAATGATTATCACCATTTGAAATTACCCAAATCTGAAACCATTGGCAATCTGAAGTGGTTTATCATGGAAGAGAAAACCTTGAAAAGCCTTGTATATTTTAAAACGTGCACAGAATCCTGATAAATATTACGAAGTTTTCATTGAACAATCTCATGATCAAGACAAGAATAAGAGATAGGTAGAAGTGGCCTTAAGTAGTAGTCCAATACTTTCTCTGACCTCATGGGGCAACAGTGGAATTCCTATCGCCCAACGCCCAGGACATCTTGTTTGGGGTCAAGGGCAACAAGGGTAATGTTTCCAAAAGATAATGCTGTTCCAACTTGTATTTATGGTTCATTATTTGAAAGCCTTCATTATTAGGGTGAGTGCTGTAAATAAATGTTTTAAGGTCACACTTCACTACTGACGTTGGTTCCAGTACAAAACAAAAACGTGTATACACATTTGAAAAGTTTAGGCTATGAGGCTAAGTATAATGCTCCCAGAATGCTCTCTGATTAGATGCAAATGAAGTGTCATTTAGTAAAATGTGTTGATGCATGCTAGTATTTCCCAAAAATATTTCTAATGGAAAATCAGTGTAACCATTTTCAACACGATTATGGGAAGCATGAAAATAAACAAACACTGACAAAGCTAACTGATCGGACTTATTTTTATAAGTCTTTTAGTTTCATCAATGCGTGTCTTGTTTTGACATGGCTTTTGAAACACTTTATTGTTGTGGGAGCTACCAGGCCCTCAACATTGTAACATAACACTGGCAAAAAAAAAAAAAAAAAAAAGTTTTTGAACTCTAAAAGCACACTTTGCCACCAGTGGCATAACAAAGGCCCCGCAGCCGCCCTCCAGGGGGCCCCTTCAGCACAGCACCTGCCCTGAGTGAGTCTGGAGAGGGGGCTCCTCCATGTTCTTTGCAAAGGGGCACCCTCCAGTTTTGTTACGTCACTGATTGCCACTGTAGTTCCTGACGCTGAACAAAACTACTTTGTGTGCCAATATGCTCCTTGTGGAAGAGCAGAATGCGATCACTCACAGTAAAGCCAGCCGAAAGAGAGAGAAATAGAAGTTTAATAAAAACAAAATGTCTTTGTTAACACCAGACCTAATTAGGGACCAAGACCCACATGTAGGTAGCTTTTTGCATGTCGCAAACAGCGACATTCGCTGTTTGCGACGTGCAAAAAACACATTGAGGTGCACAAACCCAGTTTTGCGATTCGGTAACCTGGTTACCAAATCGCAAAACAGGTTTGCGACTCGCAGTGCAATGTAGGATTGTTTTGTGACCGCGAACGCAGGCGCAAACCAATCGCAGTTTGCACCCATTTCAAATGGGTGCTAACACTTTCACAAAAGGGAAGGGGTCCCCATGGGACCCCGTCCCCATTGTGAATGTCACTGTAAACATTTTTTCCTTTAAAGAAAACGGGCTGCATTACAAAAAAAAAAAAAATGCCTTATTGAAAAGCAGTCACAGACATGGGGGTCTGCTGTCTCCAGCAGGCCACCATCCCTGTGAGGGCCGCCATTCGCAAGGGGGTCGCAAATTGCGACCCACCTCATGATTATTCATGAGGTGGGCATGTGCGAAGCCCTTGCGAATCACAGATGGTGTCAGGGACACTATCCTACATTCGGATTTGCGACTCGCAAATTGCGAGTCGCTCTGACTCGCAATTTGCGGGTCGCAAATCTGAACCTACCTACATGTGGCCCCAAATTCTTAAAGTCACAAAAGTGCACCCATGGTAAATGTCTTACCCCTATAATATATTTGTGAACTGTATCTTAGCATGGGTAAATACGATGTGTAGATTTGCTCATGGGAAAATCTATTGAGCATTTGCAAGTTCATTTTCCCTCCAGCCACTTTCTTCCCAACCCTGGAAGAAGTTCTAATTCTGCCATTGTCAGGAGTAAATGTCCAACCTTTCTTATTATGGGAAAATATTAGAGAGAAGCTGGTGAAAATCTTTAAAACATGCAGGTTAATAGGTTTGCAGACTCAAAGGCATTCCAGCCCTGGAACTATTGCTTACTGCTTCCTCCAGTCCCAGTGTGCAGATCTGCAGAAAGGTGGCAAAATAAGGAAATGGCTACAGTAGGGATTGAAACTGCAAGTATTCAAGCCCTACTATGGTAGTAGCCCTGGCATAATCAGAGATGCTGTTATCAGAGCTCTTACATAATGAGATTGCTGCCATAATTTGTCGCCACACTACATGGCACCAAAGGGACAAGTAGATCTTTTTACAGGACAAGTAGATTTGAGAAGCAACCTGTCCCCTGGACAAGTAGATATTTTAATAAATTCCACACCCCTGACTGTGGAAGACGACCTCACAAAGAGGAAGGTGCCATGAGTTCAAAGAACACATTTAGGTTCGAGGTGTTAGTGTAAGTAGGGCCAGACTGGGAACCCAAATCAGACCTAGCAAACTTTTGTCAGACCAGCACACACAGGGTGCATAGTGAGCAAGCCTAAACACTAGAAAGGGGCTTGGGGTTACCCCCCCCCCCCCAAAAAAATAGGGGGGGGGGGGTGGAAAAAACGTGCATTCTCCAACACGTTTTTAATTATATATTCAATTATATTAGTTTTTAAAGCAAAGCAAATGATGACCTTACAGTGCATCAGGATACAGCCATCTTTATTGGGGTTCATCAATGATTTCCTAACTATCAGCCCCCAACAGTGCCTTTCATCACTCCACAGTCCCTCTCTCACATGTATTTAATTTGTTTATAGAGCCTCTCTTACCAGTGTAGGGTGCTGGAGCACTTTACATCACACACACATACCAAGGCAATTAATCATACAGGTGTAAATTAGTGTATAGAAAATGCTGACAAGGGTCACGTCATCCATACTGGTAGGCATTCGTTTTTTAAGAGTGGTTGGTATGGGGAAGTATAAACTCAGGATACAGAACTTAAACAATTATTAGGGTTGGCTTTACTAATAATTAATTTCTATCCAAACAAACTTTTTAGCAAAATGAGGATATTAGGATAATCAAAGACTGGGGAAACACACACTTTCTAACCTGTACCTTGCAGTTTGCATGCACCTCTTTGATGACAGTTCATAGCGCACTGTGCTAGATTATGATTTTAACCTATATACTGCACAGTAACAAAAGGATCTCTGTGACAAAAGTAGTATCCTACAGAGCCATGCATATAAAATACTGTTCTGTAATCAGCATAGTACACATTATTCGCAGCAGGCGTATTAAACCTCTGCGCTACCTCTGATGAGTTAAATCTGCCACTAGACAAAACCCATCTCTCTCCAGCAGGTATATAAATTACAAGAGTTATATTGGCACTTTATTGTTGTCTAAAAACTGTTAGATATACAAGGAAATCAAATTACCTGGATGAAATGCAAACACTATAAGTGGGTTTAGTAGATGTTCATTGAAACAACTGGCATTTCAGGTAACAGAATATTATTTAGGGTCAGAAATAACCAGGTTTCCAGCTTATTTTTTATTTTTACAAAACTTTTAAGACATTTCTCTTTCACCCGTTGTAACATCTTTAAAAATGAAATGCAAATAGCATGGCTAATACCAAGTGTCTAACTTTTAAGGTCGTGTAAATCTGTATATGAAATTATTCCATTTACAATGTCGTTTTATTACTGTAGATGGCACAGACAACAATACACAGAGTCTGTAGTAGTGCAGGGCTTGATGGATATGAACAGTTGGCAGTCGCTGAGTGATTACAAGTTACTTTTCCGGGAAGCACACTTCAGCACTGCAAATACAATCGACAACCTTCAAAGAGCTAAAGCGAACAAAAAAAAGCTTCGTGGCTTTTTATTATGTGACAGCTTTGAGTGTCAACTACCGCTTGGTTTCTAGAAATACATATTCACACATGACACTTGTGTAGGTCTTCGTATTCCTGAGCCTTTCAGTGTGAGCGTAGCCTTATTTGGAAGCAGTAGAAATATGTCCATGACTATGTAAAACGGTGTTCTACAACGTTGTGAAATGGGAGGTGCTCAATGCGTTCAAGGGGCATTCTATCTGGGATGACAGCTGTCTCTTTTCGGATGTGGTCTTTTGGCAGCAAAAATAATGGAGTGTGCATTAAACTGCAAGAAATTAAAATAATCACATTTGTGACAGTCAACGACTAAAGGGTGCTCAATAAAAAGTACTTTATCACGTTTACTTATTGTACAAAGCCAAACACAACCGGAAATAGTACAAGAAAAAACCATAAAGAAGGCTCGCGTTATCCCACGGGAAGAAAATTCATCCAGCTGACATTCAGCTGGAGGGGCATTTCAGCTTTTCCGACCTGCTGCCAAATAACAGACATGCATTTCGACAGTGCTCTGCAGACAGAATGTGTGCTGAATATATTCCAACCCAGCATATCACCAGGGACAGGGGAAGGTTATGAGAAACTGAGCGCCTCTCTGTTTGATCAGATTGGATGAGCTAAAAAAGAACTGCATATACAGAAAAGCAGGAAAAGGCTTGGGTAGGAAGGGCAGATTCACATACAAGAGTGGAGAAATGTAAAACAAAAACAAAAAAGACAAATGCGACTTCGAGAATACAAATAAAATAGTGCAAAACAAAGCCAATAGGTACACTGTTTTCACAGTAAAAATATTGGGATTTGCACTAGCAAAATGTTTAGTTGAGTTTGTAGACACATTTTATAAGTGCCATAGTAGCATTAGTTTGTCCAAAACCCAACACTAAATCGCTGGTACATCTACTACTTTTCACTAAAATGTACTCGGAGGGCTAGAAAGAGGTCTCCTTTTCTAAACAACATTTGGCATGGGGCCTGGTGATGCTCCCTTTCAGAGAAGACAAGGCTTAGCAGTTTTGGCTGGACAATTGATCTGCATATATGCTTGGGTACTGTCTGTAGCAACCTAGCAAGTACAAAACAATGGTGCTGAATGCAGCATACAGCGATTAACTGTGGTTGAGATGAATCCAAACATTCCTCTCATCACGATCCACCCTCTGTTCCCATTTTAGGAATTGTTTTATGAACTACTTTCTTTGGTTTTGAGCACTTCACAGAAGCGCTAAGTTTTCACTTGCTCTGAGCTCCATTTCTGTAAACAGGCCTGTAAATCTTGTCCTTATCTCGTCACATTTGCTGTTCATTCAAAGACAGATCAAATGTCAGACGCTGTTTTCTGAGGGCGCCTGCTTACTTTTCTTTCTCTGAGTTTAACATGAGAGGATTTTTTTGTTAATGTCCCAGTGTTTCTTGTCCGTCCCCTACCCCCTCTCAATTCACAGTATAACCCGTCTCCCACCCCCATCACTGCATGCTGTCTTCTTGCTTGCTCACTGCGTCCGTCATTGCTTGTTAAGCTGGTACTGACACCTCATTAATCTGGAAGGAATGCGCATGCATTGGTTGATGCGTTCACTTGCACATATTTTGTTGCATTGACAGATATGATATTTAAGCAAGGTTTTAGTGGGACGTCCTAAAAGTGTTTTTTTATGTTGAAAGAGCCAACAGGATTTCTTTCTGCTCAAAAAGGGCAAAAACAAATGAATGTAAGTTTACTGAATTTGGGAGAAAAATCCCACCTGGGTTCAATCCATGGGTATTCTTTTGAATTTACTTTTGCTCTGCTCTTGATGGGGCGCATTAATGTCCTTCCCTATCCTCCTCTTGTTTCTAATAGCAGTTCCCCGACCAGTGTAGCCCTTGATTGGCTTGCCTGCTCCTTATTATCACAAATCGGCCACATGTAATTTTTCTGAGCGTTCCTTACTTCGTTCCGAGTCCGGCTGGTCCCCTTGCATAGACCGACATCTGGCCTTTTAACTAATGGTGAGTACTGCCATTGTTTTTAATTTGACTTGTGCCTTCATATTTCTCATTTAGCAGTTTTTGCCTCATTTCTATTGCAGATTTCACCCTTATCATAGTATGATCGGCTGGTACACTCATAGCCTATTTAAATTACTACTAAAAGTGGAGCGAGCCATTAATCCCCTGACCAGGCTTTGAGTACAACTGACCCAATTTTCACTTATGTAAGTCTTCCTGACTTGTGGTGCTTGTTCCTTTGTTCGCTTTTCTTAGGTTCTAGGACTTCCTCCAGGTATTTACCAATGGACCTTACTCATTAAACCAATTTTGGCTTGCTAAATACAAAACAAAGAAAATGGTACCATGTTAATTCTGCCGGCACGCCGAATGATGCTACCAGTTGCATCACTGCACCTTTATTTCTATTGATTTTTGCCAATCTTGCACAGCATTGAGAAGAGGTATTTTGATTCCTTCTCCTCCTATCCTTAACCCTGATGCTGTATAGCATCATGAAAGGGAATTGGCAAAGCCAACAGATCCCAGAGCGTGATCATTGACTTTGCCAATGCTGGTTTGATTTTTCCAGCGTGAAGAGCTGGCACTGTGGGAAGTCTGAGGAACTAGCACTGTGGGGTAGTGTGATGAGACAACACCTGTGGGCAATGATTTGAGTAAAATGACTCAGAAAAATGTAATATAACACTACTGAATTATTTAGAGTCATTCCACTCTAGTTTTTAAGTCTACATTTCACTTTTGCAAGATGTTAAACGTTTTGTGACTTATCAGGATTAAACCTCTATACAACTGACAAGTTCTAGCATATTTTGATGCCAGTACAAACTTATTATTCAATACAAGTTTGATTGTTTGCGCCAGAAGTTCTCTATACCAACATCATGTGACTAATGGGGAATTGATAAATCGGAATGTATATGAGCAGCCTAAAAGTGCCACATTGCAATTCTCCAGCAACCACAAAGTTTCCTTTCATGAAAATTGTTGCTCATAATTATAGAAATACATTAAAGATTCTTGAAGGTGTAAGGAGTGACCTCATAACACTCTACTAGTCACATATTTAATGTTTCGCAAATCTTCATGTTCTGATTATGGCGACTAATGCTTTTTAATTTGTGTCCACATTTGTTTTATGCTTTCATTACAAGAGACCGTTATCAGTCCTTACAACCGGTCAACAATCTGGAGTTCACTTATCATTCTACTATATGCTCTCTTATGCCATTTTCTTGTTAGATGGCCAGTGATGCCACAATCGAATGGTAACCCCCTCACCAAAATATCATTAAGAAGCAGTCTCATCTCTAAATGTGAGTGGTTCAAACACTTATACATGGACCAGAGTCAATTTAGCAACCAGCTCCATTGCCTTCTTAATTTTCTTAGTTTGAGTGATCCCCAGTGATCAGTGGCTGCCTCCGTCGCATGCAGGGGGACAATCTGGGCAGACAGCAGGAAAATGCAGCATTCCTTTGGAAGACTACACACCCTTCTATCTACTTTATCCCTTCCATGGAATGGTCGGGTCTTGGGAGTTGAGGGACTTTTAGGAGGAGGGGAGGAGTGGTCACATCGGGAGAGAAAGGCCCAAGGCACTCAGTGAAGTCACTCCCGGGGAAGGGGATCCCCCTTTATATACAGCGCTGCTCTAGGGGGGTCATCCTCTTTAGGAGATTCGATACTGCGGACGTCACCCTTCCAGTTACCCTTTTTGACATTTTTGTGATTACTTATCTATTGTAAGTGTTGTGATATTTGTTTTTTTTTCCTGTGTTGCAGGCGGAGTTACAGGGTGATCTAAAGGACTCTGGTGTAAAAAGGGACCACAAAAACAGCCCATACGCGGCTTCTTGCGAATACCCTGGGAGTCGTTCCAGAACGGCCTCGGAATAAAAACAACAGTGCCTGTTATTTCCACGGTCCGTTGTAAGCCTCAGCAACTGGAGGCTTTGCCTGGTAATGCTCCACCTCTGGATGGGAGTAATGTTTCTACACGATAGGGTTCAGATGTGGGGCGTAAATGTCAATTCCTGGCTGTCACTGGTTAATCAGGCAGGCAGGCAGCCAGCTTAGGTCATATGGCCACTGGCTGTCCTTGTTTTATCAGTAAATTAGCCCAATACCTTATCAAATAAACCTGCAACGTAACTTTCTCCAAACATAACTGGTGACGTCTCAGCCAAGACCGGAATCACTGTACCTGGCATGGGTCATTTCCCCGGGAGGCTGGCAGGGTGGAGTGCCACTTTTTGTTAACTAAGTGCTGGTTTTGTACCAGGCAGCAGTTTTAGTAGCACTGCAAATGTTCTTGTATATACACAACAGATTTCAGACAAAAATACAACTGCCAAGATAACTCTGGTGATTTATATACCTACTGGAGAGAGATGTTATTTGTCTGGTGTAGTTTTGACTCATCTAAGGTAGCGCAAAAAGTTAATATGCCTGCTACAAAGAACATGTGCTATGCAGATCATAGAACAGTATTTTATGTGCATAGCTCAGCGGGTTACTGCTTTTGTCACAGGACTCCTTTTGTTACTGTGCAGTTCATGTGTTATAATCATAATCTAACACAGTGAGCTATGAACTGTCATCAAAGGGTTGCATGCAAACTGCTTGGTACAGGTTAGAAAGTTATGTTTTTCCCCAGTCTTTGATTAACCTAATTTTGCTTAAAAGATTGTTTGGGTAGAAATAACATATTAGTAAAGTCAACCTTATCAACTCTTTTACGTTCCGACTCCTGAATTTATGCATTCTTAGACGAAGCACTCTTTAAAAATGCCTACCAGTATGGGTGACATGTGAATCGTACACCTTGTCAACATTTTTATAAACTGATTTACACACGCAGGATTCATTGCATGTGTGTGTGTGTGTGTGTGTTTGTGTGCGTGTGATGTAAAGTACTACAATACCCTACACTGTTAACAGACACGCTATAAAACAAATGAAATACATGTGACAGGGGGGTTATGGAGAGATGAGAGGCACTGCTAAAGGGTGAGGGTGAGGGAATCACTGAAGAACCCCATAAAGATTGACTTATTCTGGTGCAGTGTAATGTCATCATTTACTATGCTTTTAAAATTAATATAATTGAATATATTATAAAAAGTGTTGTAGACTTTTGGTAATTTTTCCCCAAATGTTTTTGGGAAGTGGGGGCAAGCCCGCATTTTTGTGGTCAGGCTCACTCACTATGCACCCTATGGGGGCTGGTTTGACAAATTTTGCCATGGCCGCTTTGGTTTCCCATTCTGGCCGTGGTCTCAGCCATGCATTTGTTGACATTTCCTTGTATGTCTTTATTCAGTGTGATGTGTGCCTGGCTATGGGATATATGTGCTATGTACAGATATCAATCCTATTAAATGTGTATTTGGAAACTGCAGAGAAGTCGAATGAGAAGTACAGTATTCTAATAGTTCTGTCTGTACACTGAATCAATAAGCAGACTACCCTTAGAATTGGTACACCAGAAGGTGGGGTCCAAATATTTTGTTTCTATTACTGTTGCTTTTCAATAATGTTAAGAACATGGTTAAAGCAGGTTCAGAACGTCTTGAGGAAACATTACAAGTGTTGAACTAATCAGAGTGATTTTAAAAATATAGGGAAAACACACTACCTTGTTTACCCACATCTTTGACAGTTAATCCCAAGCAGCTCTGAATCAAGACAGATTGTTATCATACAAAATATCTGCTCTCTAGACTTCAATGTTGAGGCTTGCCTAAGAAACAAAATATCCAGTACACAAAGCCAAGTATCATTTTTCAAAGTGGATTCTAAAATTAAACAACAAGTACTTGAATACTTAGGAATTTAAAAAGGATAAAGACCACAAACTGAGATTGCTTATGCTTTTCAGAAACTGTTTGCAATGCACATGTTATGGCCCGCAAAGGATATAACACACCTCTAAGAAAATAAATTATGATGTTTCACTTTAAGAAATAGCCTGTAGAAGACCACTAATTGCTGCCTTAGTGCACTGAAGAGTAGCAATATGTGGTATAGAAGTTAGAACCTTCTAACGAGAGTGACCTAGTAGCCAGGAAATCTGATCTATCTCAATAATGGCAAGGGAAAGACTTTGTGAACTATTTGTCTAGGGTGCAAACCAGATACTTGTGGCCTACATTTTGTGAATATGTCCAATCTGGAAAATCCAACCAAACTGATGCATCACTGAAACACCATTATGGGTAAATTTCTTTGTCAGACAACCTACACTTGAAAATCCTAGTTATGTTTCATATGACCTGAATCCTGACATTAATGTTGTTTGTACTTGTGTATTGTTTCAGTTGACTGCTGTCTGTCATGTAAATTCAATGTGCTGCTCAGTTGTGGAACTTTACACATACAAAATAAATAATAAACTGTTTACAAGTAGGAATTTGATAACATTTTGATTTTAAATGGATGAGGAAATCTGTTTAGTAATTATATGGTTGTCTTACAAACAGTGCTCAGACTTCCTAAGTACTTTTTTTAACCGAAGTATTAATAAGGAAACAGCAGATTCAGTCATAGATCGTTCAACAAGAGTTTTAAAAACATTAATAAATTAGATATCTCATTGGAAAATATTGTAAAAGATATAATTAATTAGGTACAATGGTGTTATATTTCATAGTTCTATAGCTAAATGGCACAAAAGAATTAACTAAGGGAACTAAGGGAGAACTCCGGTGATAAAACGATCTCCAATCTTAATCCTCGTTTTTTCTACAGTGATTACTTTTTACTTTACTTTATTGCGTAATTAATTAAAATCAATGCAATTATCATACAAAACGTTACAATACCATAAAATATTCAGTAGATTCATATTTTCCTTAATGTTAATAGACTAAATAAGCCCTACTCACTTGTTGATCGCCTTAAGGTGTATACTCATGCATACCAGATCAACATTGAGCCACTGACTGGTGTATTATACCTGCTCAAAAGGGCTCTAGGTGATAAACATCAGAAAACGTTGCTGGGTTAATTGTTGGTTCAGAGTTTTTAGGACTATTAAAATGTAATTTGTCCAGACCAAGGATAGGGTATAAAGGTGCAGTTGGTGGAAATGCCGGGGCCATTGCTGCCATTTCCTTTGAGCTGACAGTGTTCATTTCTAATGTGAGCAGATAGCCTGGTCAACTGTCTTAGTTTTTTGTAGAATATTTTAAGAGGTATTCAGTTTTTTAAATAAATTTGCCCAAACAGGCCATGTATTGCGGCATCAATCATTTCAGACTAAACAGGATAGCCTGCTGGCATGACCTGATACCATTGGCATTAAAGATATTTTTAAGATACAGCTTCTGCCAGGGTAGCAGAGCAGGGCATATACAACGGTTGTGTAGGAAGGTGTCCCGGTGATGTGTGCAATCTGCATCCTCCACTGTTTGCGGGTCTAAGCCATTTTGGCGCAGCATCCAATGAAGGTAGTATTCAAGAGTCTGGCATGGAGCACCTTTATTTTTAGTGATATTTTTAATATTTCTGCCATGTAAGGCTGTGCTGGCTGAGCCGTATACGTGTTAATTGTCATCCATGAGTGCGATCAATTTCTGAACTTGTCTTTGCCCTTGCTCCATGAGAGTAACTTGATTTGTTTTTTTAGCAATTGCTTGAAGGTTTTGTGAGGTAAAGACCTTTGCCATAGCTCTTCTACTTGCAGATGCTTTATGGCTGAAGTGATTTTCTTTGGCCATGCATTTGAGACTTCTGCCAAGTTTGTGCCAATTTCCTCCCAAATCAGTGCCTTTAGTGTGTTTGGTTGAGCTAGTCTTAACATGGAAGCATATTTAAACAACGCCCTGTCTTGTGCTAACACTTGGTCTTGTAACCCGAATTCCAATCTAATCTGTGCTGGAGAGGAGCTGCATGGAAGGCGGAAGAGAAGCCAAAAGACTTTGCTCTGGGCAATGTTCATGAAGTCGTTTAGCTTACCAGGAAATATTTCGAAACCGTAAGCCTGGGCCAGCAGGAATTTTGCTTTAATCACTGTAAGGAGTGGACACCAGGTTGGGTGTTGTCATTTCTAAGCCAGGGATAGAACTGATTCTTCTTCTTTCCATAGATTGATTCCCACAGAGCCATTTCTTTTTCTTGATTACCTGCTTGCAAAAGATGACTACCTTGGTTTTCTCCAGGTTTACCACCAGCTCATTAGTCATACAATACTGATTGAAGGTGTTTAGCACTTTTGGAGTCCTGTACCTGAGAGATTCAGAAGGACAATGTCACCTGCATATAGTAATGCTGTTAGAGGGTGGTTGCCCAGTTTGGGGGGATGGGAGCTAGTGGTGTTCAGTCATGTGCACAGGTCTACCAACTAAAGGTTGAAGAGCAACAGAGCTTGACACCTCTGTCTATCTGAATTTTGGTAGACACTCTTCCATTATTGCCTACTTTCACCCTTGCCCAGTTTTCTGAGAACAGAACTGTATTCCATTTAGCAGTTCTGGTGGAATTTTATGGTTTGCTAGCTTCCCCCACAGCCTGTTTTGGTCCACTGAGTCAAAGGCTTTGGATAAGTCCACGAAGCAGGTGTATAGGGCCATTTTCTAGTTGGTGTATTTTTCTGCAGGGATGGCTAGAGCCATCAGGTTATCAGAAGTGCTCGCCGAAGGCCGGAAGCTGGTTTGATTAAGGGGTATTAGATTAAGCTTTATAGCCCATTTTTTGAGTTCCTCTAGCAGGAGACTCGCAAATATTTTGTGCGTGGATGTCAAGCAGTGATATTAGTCAATAGCTTTCAGGGTTCTGTAGGGACCCTTCTTGTAAATTGGGTGATAAATTTCCCCTTCCCAGGAATCCGGAATTTTGCTTTCCATGCTGCTGGCATTAAACAGACTGCAGAGCAGGCATGCCGAGAGGGCAGAGTCATGTTTTAGCATTCCTATAGGGAGGCTGTTTGGCCCCGGGAGTCCCACTCTGTCTGCAATGTTGCTGTTGTTCCACACTCTTTTGTACTTCAAAGGATGGCTTTGACTTGCAGCTTGAGTTAGGAAATAGTTTTGCTGTGTTCAGGCCGCCGTTGAGGTTTGAGACGTGTTCAATCCACTTTCTCTCCCGCACCTCATTACTTTGGATCCCAGTGCTCCTGAGCTCCAGTTAATTGATAATGGACCACAGCGGCCAGCTGTTCTTTTTTTTTTTACTAGACTTCACAATTCTGATCCATTCTTGATCTATGTATGCCTGCTTTGCTTCCCATACTGTCTTTTTGTAATGCTTTCTTAGTTCATGTGAACTGCACAGATGGCTGTTACCCGGCGGTTGTTTCTTTCGGAGTATAGTTTTTTTTTTGTTTTTTTTTTTAAATCAAGCTGTTGTCTTTGTTGCCTTAAGTCCTGCGTGAACCATTGTTTTTTTGCTCGGCAGCAGGCCAATATTTAGAGTTGATTGGGCTCTAGCTGGTTCCTTAGTGATGACAGCGTGGCCTCCCATTTTGTGATTATGTCCACCTGCTCCATTTGATCAGATTGTAAGTTGGTTTTCCATGCCACATATTTCTCCATGTTGGACCATCTTATGCAATGTAAGTGGCTTCCTGGGTCTTGTTTGCCTATCGTCTGTAGTGGAGCCGCGTGAAGATTATTGATCGCTATTTTCATTATTTGTGAACGGTAGTCGCTTTCGCATCTCACCTCTATTCTGAAATCTTGGCTGCACCTGAAGACGTCCATTGTAACAAAAGTGAAGTCTAGGGTAGAAGCGGATTTCTTAGAGGTGTGACTCAGGTTCCTTGGGGTGTCTTTGGGGAATCTGCCATTTAGGGCAGTCAGTCCTAGTGCCTCTAGGAGTCTAACCAGGGGGTAGTCACATTTGTCCATGAAAAGCGATTCTTATGGTGGGATACCCAGACACAGATCTAGGGCGCCTTCTCTGGAGCTTTTTTTTTTGCCATGGTTGGCCATGTTTAGGTTGAAGTCACCTGTGATGATCCAGGGGGAGTTCCTGTATGCTGCGCTTAGGGATAACGATTCTTTTTCACTTGTGTCTAGCAGGTGCTGATTACGCGTCATGTTAGGGTTGATGTAAATATTTATTATTATTATGACGGGCATGGATGTTTGTTACAGAAACCAATTTTCAAAAATAAAAGCTAACATGTGAGATGATTGCAGGTCAATGATCTTAGCATTTAATGATTTGCGCGTGGTTATGTAGGTTGAGAGGCTGCCTTTTGGGTGCCCTTTGGGATTCGCTTTTGCAGCCAGGCTACAGAATTCTTCAAATACAGCTAACAGATTTTCGGCTACTTTCCAGGTTTCCTGTAGGCAGAGGATGTTGAAGTCATTCAAAAAGGATTCCAAATTGGGGTCTTGAGTGATTTTACTGGCCCCTGCAATTTTCCAGGATATTAGGTCTGTGACCCCCAACTTGCTTTTAGACAGAATTAGTCCAAATGGGATTATTTTGGCAGAGCAGACTCCAGATCTATCGTTGTGCTGCAGGATTCCGTTCGGATCGAAAAGTGGGTGTGTTCCTGCTGACTTCCTCGTCTTGCAGTCCCCCTTTCTGGCAATCCCTTATCCGTGAGATGCCCTGGATGATGGATATTGTGAGCTCTCTTGTTCTCATAGTGAAGGTGGGGGATGCCCCCTTAGTATGTTGAAGAAAAGATCGCTGGTTGCCTGCTCGGGGGTTTGTTGTCAAGAAGCTGTCCCTTTTATTGTTTTCTTTTTTGTGGGATTAGAGAGGTGGGGTATTTTGCTCTACTTGCTTCCTTTAGCTCTATACCCCAGACTGAGTAATTCTGATTTGGACAGTACTAACTGTGCTATCTCTGTGTTGCTGAAGCAAACTTCGGTGCACTGGCTTATGTCGCCATTTCTTGGTGCTAAGAAGGCTACATATTGTAGATGTTTACTACTTATTAATTTTATGCCTCCGGCTAGCGTTGCAGATTCTCATAAGGTTGCCTCGATTAAGGATGTCCCAAGGGCCCAGAGATTTGTAGGTCGGGCAAAAAATAAGGGTGTGGACACCCCTGACTTTTGGGGGCGATGAATGCTTAATTGTTGATTTATCACCTTTTGTGGTGAGCAGGGCTGATGTAATTGCGGCATCTGTGGTTGCCTTTTGTTCTGCCACGGTGGTCACTTGATTTGTGGTATATGTACAATGCTGGTGATTTGGAGGACTTGCATAGGACCGTATTGGTCTTTGGGTCCAGGGTGTAGAGCCCTCGTAGGTGGGATCACTGGTCTGCTTGCTTGTGCCCTCAGTGGCCCTTTCGGGGAAGGTTACGTGAGTGAGAGAGTCACAAACTGAACCAGTTGGAACTGGTTCTTACAGTGCTCCCATTCATTTGCACCTTTCGGATGTATATTTGAGCTGAGGATGGTTATGTGATCTAATTCTGATCCGTCATGCTTTCCCATAGTTGAAAGCTGAGTGTTTGCTTCAGGGGGTACAGATTGTGACTGGTCTTCGGGCCCGGAGCAGTTTGATTATAGTGATGTGCAAACTGTCCAGAGTATCATCTCACAATGCCATCATGGGACTAAGTAGGCTGTCTCTAGCATGAGCTGAAGGAACAGGAGGGCGGGATAGCAACACAGAGCCGCAGGGTTGGAATTAAGCAACACAGGAGGCAAAGGAGGGGCAAAGCAACACTATGGATGCTGGAGATGAAAAAAAACAAGAATGGTGGGGGAAGGAACTCTATGGAGGGCATGTGAGGAGTAGCAAAGAGTAGAAAATGGGGGCGCACATGGATGAGAGAGTGAGATGGCAATGTGGAGATGGGGTAGAAAAACATGGATGTAAAAGCAACTTGGGAAATAAGCACACAAGAGCATCAAGGAGGAGGCCAGGGGAGATGCCCAAGGGCAGGCAAAGAGCCAAGGGAGCACCATGGAGTGGGCGGGGAGTATACAAATAAGAACAACTGGAAACCACACACTCTCATAGAGTACTTAAACAAAAAGAAAAACGTATTGCATAAAATTGGGGTACCTGAAAGGCACAGTAATGGATTCATGCTCCAGGGAAGGGACAAACATAAGGCGAGGAAGGAAAGCTTGTAAACCCTAACAAGTAAGAAATCAAATGAGTGACAATGAAGCCAGATAGTGGTGAGCAATGGGTGGGCTCTAAGCCAGATGTAAGTTAGACTATTTGTTTTTAGACAGCATTATGTGATATATTTATAAGAGCTTTCAATTACGATAAGCATCCATAGATTCCAAGACAAATCTTGAAATAACTTAAAGCTGCTTCTGATCTACACTGGTACTCCTCGTCTTCTGGTCTGTCAAACAAGCTAGTAAATGTTGAAATGCTAGTGCACCTGAAGATCCGGAGCATGACTTGCTCATTACTTCCTGAAGGCTCATAACTTTTTTTGTATCTACATATGCTTACTGACTTTTCAGAGACTTGAACAAAACATGAGTCACACTGGCAACATATAGTGTTTCACATGGTAAGATTACTGTACCATTCACTAACCGCAGGTAAGTAACGGATAGCAGACCCGTTGAAGGAGAGACCCCAAGAGTATGTACAGAAAAAATAAAGAATAGAGAAATAAAAAATCTAAAAGTTTTCCTCAATGTTACATACATTATGACATAATTTCCAAAAACATGAGGCAGAGCCATATGCGACACACCTGCTATCTGAAAGCGCATAACTTACATCTGTCAGTCAAGGCAGACTATCAGCTGATTTCTGAACTCCAATCTGTGGCTTTATGAGTAGGCGTACTGGTATTTATATAAACCATTCATGTGCAAGAAACGTGGTTGTTCATTTACAGCCGGGCTTTCGCCTTCGGGATACAAACAAAATCATGATTTTAAACATCAGAGAGAACCCGTAAACTGTTCTTCACAATATACTCCCTCGGCTGCAATCAGAGTATCTGTAGTATATAAAATACAGAACTACAAGTCCTTTCTGTCACAGTACAACTGGGAAGAAAAAGTGGGCATCTACCACTGGGAGACCACCTTTTTCCACATTGTGCCTTAGAAGTCTACACTGTCCTTAACCCTGTTCAAGGAATACATGGTCCACTCCATAAATGTTCTTGACAGACACAACATATATATGCCGAAATTCTTCTTCTTATCTAGATTATTGACAATACTAGAAACTGACGCAAGGCAAAACGACTTATTTATGCAAGTCGGCAATGGATTCAAAATACTGTTGTACCCAAATGCCTGAAAGATGGAGTGGTTACCAACCTGTGGTCTGGGGACCTCTGGGGGCCTACTAGCAACCTTAGGGGGTTCGCGACAACTTAGAAAATTAACTAATATTAACAGATTATTAAAGTGTGTATAAAGTGGCTAAATGTGCAATTGACCATATTAAAACGTACTGTAACTGTCCAGGAATTTTAAATTGGAGGCTACAAATTAAATTAGTATTCAATTGATTTGAGGGAGCAGTGCAGGTGCATCAAACAGAATATAGTATGGATGATGTGCGACTTCAATTGAATTTATAAAAGCTCCAACCTTGTATTTGTTTTTATCTGTTTGCAAATTAAATCAAATGTTTTATTATTTGTGTATGTATTTGATTGAATGTTTGTTTCTGTATTTTTTGTGTACTGTCTCGAGGTTCAATTCTTCAACAATGTTTAGGCTTTGGACCCCGGCTTACAGTAATGACTCAGTGAGGGGTCTCCAGTTTCAATTCAGTGGGGGTCCCTGGATTCCAGTAATGATAAAGTGGGGGTCCCCAGAAGTCAAAAGGTTGGTAAACACTGACCTACTGTACATAACCTGGGAACTGCCTTTGGGTAGGATGTTTTTCTCCTGAATTAAAAACAAGACCAGAACAGTTGTCTTTGGCACTAGCTCACCAGAGTACATCAGTCCCTGCAGTGGTCTCCTCATGAACTGACTAATGCAATGGAGTCTTCATGGGCCTCATTGCCAAAACGAGGGATATTTTTCGGCGTGTATATAACCATGCTATCTTCTGCTGATAGGGACTAACTTATGGTGGTTGTTCTGATTCAGACAGGAGGCAGCGGATGTGCCGTGCAAAGGGTTTTGTACGAATCTAATTCTAACACAAAGTTGGAGTGCTGAGTGCGAGTCAGTCGGAGTCGGCTACCTGAATCTAGTTTGGAGAAGGAAGGAAATGAGGGGGAGGAGGAGGAGGGGGAGGAGGAGGAGGAGGAGGAGAGGAGGAGGAGGAGGAGAGGAGGAGGGGAAGGGGGAGAGGGGGGGGGGGGAGACGTAGGGCAAAAGGAAGGAGTCAAATGTAAATGAGGAGGAGGAGAAGAAGAAAATGCCCCGACGGGTCTGATGCATGTAACTCAGCTGTGTATCAGCTCCAACAGTAAATCGGAGACCATTTTAGTGTCACTAATAAGTTTTTGTTTTTCATGAACCCCACGGGTAAGTACGACGTTTTTAAGTACACCTCTTGTGGCCAATCTAAACATTTTTAGAAACGCAAAACAAAATGGCATTTTAAAAGCCCACGCAAGAACACACAATCATCACAGCTTCTCTTCTCAGGCTCACTTCGTCTTTAATTCTCTTGACATGTTTTCTACATCAAACTTTATCTCATTGAGGGATTTAGCCACTGATAAACAGGTATTAAACATGTACAAATAATGATTGGGTACTGTCCAGAGTACCCACTAAAAGTTCAGTACTAACTACTTTCAAAGCAAGGACCGAATCACGAACCGGAAACATGGACAGATTCAAGGACCTAAAAGACGGACAACAGACGCGGAAGTCACTTAATACATTAATCTGCATGTAGCTAAAATGAAATATGGATAGGTGCAATTACAATTTAGGCACTAGGGGGAATCCAGAGGCCCTGTGATAATCCCCTGTCGCATGTACTCTGAAACAGTGCATGGACATTCATCTTTTCATCTAATGTTCGTCATCCACTGTGCGGAATTCCCTTTCATTGCCAAAGCAGTCGCGTCTCATCTTCCAGCGTGACTGAATTCGCTGAGGCCCGCAGCATTCCAGACTCCGCACGCGCAACGCCTTCTCCTCTTGCAGTCGAGAGTAATGGCACGCGAGGACTCTACTGAGCAATGCAATATTTTTCTCCTGGCTCATCTGTTCATTTCATTTAGTACAGGCCATTTCTCACAACATTCTTTTTAAAGTTTGCAGATCCAGTAATAAAATCCGAAAGAGTATAGAAAAGAATTCGAAGAGTCCAATGCGTATATTTTCCCTGTAAAGACACCTCGTGGGTTCGAATCACTTTAAATGTACTTGTGTATTTTTACCAGAGGGCACTGGAGCATTTTACACACAACAGATCTCAAAACCAGAAACTAAGCATTCAAAATGTCAGAAATAGGATGTGGTATTACAATAATTCATGCCAGGGACTCTAAATGTACTACTTCATTTTTTTCAAACAGGTAGGCTTTTCGGGAATTTTCAGAATCCCATGGGGATGGAAATGGTTTTATAACACCCAGAAAGTCCAGTATACTTGGCTAACTTTTTGAGAGAATATTAAATATCAGGTATCTAACAAAAAAGTGGGGGACTAAAACATGTCTAAACCACAAGGGGGTAAGGATACCCTTTCTTTCCATCAACAATGGTAATAAATAGCCTACTACAGTTTGTTAGACTGTAAATATGGTTTCTGCCACGGCATTTTATATTGGCCATGTTGTTCCTCTTATAATTTACAGCATAATTTGAATGCAACGCAGAAAAAAAAAGAAAAAACATGGCAAGAATAGTAACCTCACGATAGAGGGGAAGTAACCAGAGACGATGTCTACTGCATAGGTCTACTGGCTCTGACCGGTGTCGTAGCAACATTTTATTCGGGAAAGGTGACCAGAATTTAAGCATTCTAATCCCAATCTGTGCCCGCTGTCGGATGCACTTTGAGAATAACAACTTCAACAGTATCTTACTTCTACAGAGAAAACTGGTTTAGTTACAACTGCTCAGTGCAATCGCAGCTCTAGTGGGGTCAGTACGCAGTAGGCGGAAGTGGTTTTAAAACAGTCCTCATTGAGGTCGGTAAAATAAATCATTTATCGTTATTTTCACACGTGATATATTTAGTGCAGAAAATGTTATCGCAAAACCAACGGATTGTGAGTGCCTGACATCTTGCTACAGTTACATGTAATTAACACTGCAAGAAAGCGAAAATAAATGATTTTTTCACAATACATTTACCCAATGCTTAATTTGTGCTTCTTGTTTCCGGGTTTCAGGATTACGCTAGCTCAGTATTCCGTGTTCCCACATTTAATTGCTTGGTCAAGAGGAGGACTTTGAGCACGTTTTTATTTACAAATTAAGCACTGCATTTACCATAACCTCGGTATGCATTTACTGCAGTACATTCAACCAAGTGATATTAGGAACAGCATGAGCCAGTACCGAGCTTCACATTTATTGATGGTAAACGACAAAAAAGTGATCTCATATGACAACAAAACCACAAATCCACAGAATATGTGAGTAAGTAGGTGACGTGTGGCTCAAAATGCAGCTTTCACAACACAATCATAAAAAATGAGTTAAACCGAGGGAACAGGTGGACCGAATTCCAGGCTTCGTCTGCACTTGGTGATACACAGTGCTTGAAATGGAAAATTAGAAGTGCAGGTACTCTGTCCCAGAGTACCTGCTTATTTCTGAGAAGTGCTGGCACTCTCCAATTAAAAGTATTACGTTTTTCTTCAGAAGTGCAGGTACTCTCTCACTGAAAATGAAAAAGTGCCGGAACTCCGTACCAGACAGTACCGGCCCATTTAAAGCACTGGTGATACAATCCCGGGAAATAAGTAATACAGCGAGGCGTGTGCCTTTATAGCAACGTGCAACCCTCTCGTGCTCGTTATATTCCCGCGGCCGAGAGCCTGCGCCATTATCCAGTTAGATGCTTCCGTATAATGCTCCCAAGCACATCCTTTGGCGAAGCCCACGGCGTCCGTGGGCCCTCCAGTTATCAGCCGCGAACAGACTTGCGCGCATTATGCAACGCACCCGCTAGCGGCCCCGCGCCTCGGCCCCACGGGTTCCGACATGAGGAACGCGGTGTATGGACCGGCGAGCGAGGAGTGCATCTGGAGAGCAACTCCAAGGATGGGGCTTTGACGGCGCGTGCGCCACTGAAAGCGAGGGCATTCCCCCCACAACGCACCACTTGTAGCAGGTACCGCAGCGCTCTGACTAGGGGAGAGGCTGCACAGCCTTAGAGCGAGTCGGGGAATCCGTTATTTCAAGCCCGCCAACAAAGTCATCTGTAGCCTACCCTCGAGACCCACTCAAAACCGCGCTCCCAGAACTACTGGCACTGAATAAACCTTAATGTTAAGAACACCATACAGTGCGTATAATTTAAATGAATAGGTGTATTTTCCCTTTGCATCAGCAAAGTTCCCAATGTTTGATTTCACAACCTCCGCCCGGTTTCCTAGTATAGGCGCCGCTTTGTCAGTGCAAAGTTTTTCTATGTATTCGGATAATTTTCACTTTATTCAACCGGAGAAAAGATGAACAACGTTTATCTACACTTTCTCTGCAGGGTCATCTTTTGGCAGAGATTTTTCTATGCACAATTGCAAATATATGTTGAAAACGTCTCTTTAAGGTTCCCTTACGGGGCATCAGTTGTTGCGATGTCACTATTTTTACCCAAATATAGGTACACGTAGACCTTTTAAGATTGGCTGTGTGCGAAGTTGCAATTATGGAGAACAGTAGGATTTTTTTTAAACAAAAAAATACATAATGCCCTACAAGCATGGTTCTACAAAACATAACAAGCCGACTGCATTTCTCAAAAATTGGGTCAGACAGGAAGCTCCTTAGAAACCCTGTTTTAAGGTCAGATCCTACCAGACAGCACAGCTATCTGTTTTGCTAAAGACATCTTGGGGACTTTCATAAAGTTCACCTAGGAATGCATCCCGCTTGTTGATCTTGGTGGTTTGTAGTGCACACTTTCTGGCTTTCCCTTTGCTGGTTTTATTTGCTTTAGGTTCTTCTTAGGTTCAGTTAATTCCATCCACCCTCCCCCTCCACCCCTGTTGTCCAAACAGTTTTTTCTCTATCCTTTCATGAACTCACTGTCTGTTAACAGGCCTTTAAATCTTGTTCTTATCTCATCATATTTGCTGTGCATTCAAAGACCGAGGTCAGATGTCAGGGGCGGTCTTCCAAGGGCGCTTGTTTACCTTTCTTTATATGACTTCAAAGTGAGAGGATTTATGTGACAATCCTGGTGGATACTGGGGGGTAGGAAAGAGTTTTCTTCTAGCACACATTTAAATGAACTGTGTAAGTATTTCTGAATATATCCGAACTATAAACTCTGAAGCACATTTTTGTAACTTGTGAAGTGTGCTGGAATCAAATGCTTTAATATGATGAAAATATGTGGGAGTTGCATCGCCTAATTTAATTATTCATTTTGATCTACCACTGGATACTTTTATTAGTAAATCTGTATGTCTGTCTGTGAAAATATGATGTTCATTTAAATTGCAAATGTTTTGACTGTAATGGCAGTGTGCTACCACATCATGAACACTCCAATCCACACCACTGCTCTCTACTTTGCACCACTCCACACCACTACTCTTCACCACTCCACTCTCGACTCTACCAATCTTTTCTATGCTAATGCACACCTCACCACTCTACTGAACACCTCTCTACTCTTCGCCACTGCACTCTACATCACTCATTTAGGCCACACCAACCTACTCTGCACAACTCCACTCTATGCCACTGTACAGTACGCCACTGCACTCTATGCTGATAAACTCTACACTAATGCACTTTACTCTGTAACACTCAACTCCAAGGCCCTGCACGCTACGCAATACGCTCTACGCCAATGCACTGTACTCCACTTTAATCTACTCTGCACCAATGCACTCTACACCACTGCACTCTATGGAACTATATATTACACTCCACCACTGCACTTTCTCACCTGATTCTACTCTGTGCCTCTGCCCTCGGCACCATTAGACTCTACGTCACTCCACTGTACACCGCTGCATTCCACACCGCTGCTTTGTACACCGCTGAGTTCAAAGCCTCTACACTGAATTCCACTGCTCTCTATGCTATTAAACTCTGCAACACTGTACCCCAATGCTCTCTACATCAGTCCACTCTATTCAGTGCCACTCCGGTGTATGCCACTTTACGCTAATCCACACTATGGCAGTCCAATAGACAACACACTCTGCTACTCCACAGCAAGCATACTGCTCACGAGTCCACTCTACAACACTCCACACCACTCTTTTCTATGCCACTAACCTTCAGCCATGCTGAACAGCTACCATACTGGTAAATAAGACTAGAACACATTGCCACACAGTCAACAGCTCTTGCATAGGCAAGACTTACTGGCTTTGCCAATGCTTGTCTCATGTTATAGCAAACATGGTTGGCATGTACTGATTAGAATGTGAAGAATGGATAAAGTCGACCAGAATCCTGCCCGTGGCATCAGCAAGATTGTATACGCTGTCTGTAATCTGAGCTGCAGAGTGATCTGACTATTCCGCCAGCCCCACTCTCTGCACCTAGTACCATGCCCACTCTGAAAGCTCCTCTGCCTCTGCTTATAATCTCCTCTACGAGCGTCACGTGCACGGACAATAGACTATTATAAAGTTGAATCAACATTTAAACACCGGGAGTACCCAGACCCCAGTCTACAGTTGGAATCAAACATCACTGTCAGGCTAAACCTGAACACAAAGCAGGTGAAGTTGTGACCTCAGAGACCAAGCCTTTGCCATTTAACAGCCTCCTCTCTCTGGCGAACTGAGCAATAGCCTGGTTTGAGGTGAGGGGACACGAAGCGTCTGGTGGGCTGCTTTATACTTAATAACCAGGTAAACCAAATAATTGCAGGCCATTGCAGGAAAGGCCGCCAGCTCCGCTTTCAGCTGCTGTTCAATTTCCCTCAATTGCTTCGATGCTGTGAAAATTTAACTACTGACTTCCCAAAGTCCCCGGCTCTACGGAGACATGTCACGCAAAGGCACCAACCTAATCTGTCAGGCCACGTCTCTCTGGAGCCGTAATGGCGTTCTTCCTAGAGCTGAGGGGGAGTAATATGTACCTTGTACTCGGATGTAGTGCCAACGGACTGGGACAATACGTATCTCTATTCTCAATCTCACAAGCAATCTGAAGACCAGTAATAGTTCTCAATCGTAATCTGCCGCCGAGAAGCACACCTTCGCACTTGTACACCAATGCAATATTTATTTCACTGCCATCTATTTTTTTCTTAAACTCATGCAAAATGGGCGCATTTGCTCTATTTGATCTAAATTGCATGTAATGTTTGCAACTGATAATATCGAAGCTTGGAAGCACCCTTTTAAGAGGTGCAACTGTAAATTTTAAACAGCAGAAGTATCAGAACAACAACCGCTATTTGTTAGTATGTTCAATCTGAATTTCCACATTCCCCAAAAGAAACGATCACACAGTTTGAAAACACTGAGCAATGCAGCTCAAATCTGTCACTATCACGGTATATAACCATTGAAGACAAGCCAAGGTCCAAACAGAAACCTTCTAGAAAACAAGTTTTGGGCTTAAGGGAAAATCTTTAAAATAATAGTTTTAAAGATTTCTAGTAGCAGGTAACTGCTGTTTGTATGGCATACTGATTAATAATGTCCATGATTGCGCCAATGATGTAACTTCCAATTGGTCTTTAAACCCATAGGAAACGTGTCAAAAGAGAAATACGCGCATTAGGCGGGACCTTATAATTGTGACTTTTTTACCATTAGGTCTTGCTGCACAGACAAAAATAATGACAAATCCAAACCTGACACTTTCAAAGAAAACCGTTTCCCCCCCAAATTGTCCTAACAAAACATCTCCAGCAAAATTAGAACACTTTTTCCTTAAACTCTTGGTAGATAAGTTAAAAAGGGGTGGGATCAAAACAAAAAGAATAAAAGCCAATCACGGTGACAAAAGAGTGTGCACTTAAAAGGAAACAAACCGGCATTGGCAAGAGCTATTGGCCTTACTAATGTGTTTTATCGATGTTGTTCACCAGCGTGGCTGCAGTTCAGATTGGCTAAAAGTTAGAAGCCTAGGGAAGAGTGGTGTTGAGTGTTGTAACTTGGAATGGCGAAGAGTGGAGTGGAGAAGATTTCGTGTATTGGAGTGGCATAGTGTAGAGTCATGTAGAGTGGTATACACTGGAGTAACAGAGTGGACTGGTGTAGAGTGTATTGGCATAGAGTGTTGCAGAGTGCAGTGTTGCAGAGTGCAGTGTTGCAGAGTGCAGTGTTGCAGAGTGCAGTGTTGCAGAGTGCAGTGTTGCAGAGTGCAGTGTTGCAGAGTGCAGTGTTGCAGAGTGCAGTGTTGCAGAGTGCAGTGTTGCAGAGTGCAGTGGCACTGAATTCAGGAGTGAACAATGCAGCATCGTAGAATGTAATGGCGTAGATTAGAGTGGTGCATAGCAGGGTGCAGAGTGCAGTGGTGTAGAGCAGATACAGAGGAGCAGAGGCAATGGAGTAGCGTGCCGTAGAAAGTAGAGTGGTGCAGAATGGCCTAGAGGAGTGGTGTGGAGTGATGTAGAGGGCAGTGGCATAGAGTCAAGTGCATCACCCTAAGCCACTGCACCCTATGCCAGAGTAGAGTAGCATAGAGTGCCTGAGTGCAGTGGCATAGAATAGTGCAGAGTAGAGTGGCGCAAAGTTCAGTGGCAAAGAGAGCAGTGTTGCAGAGTAGAATGTCCGCATGGAGTGGCGTAGAGAGCAGTGGCCTAGAGTACAGTGATGCAGAGAAGAGTGCCGTGACAGTGCAGTTGTGTCGAGTGTATTGGCTTAGAGTGTAGTGGTTAAGAGTAGAGGGGAGGGCAGTGGCATGGAGTGGAATGGCACAGAGTGGAGTAGAGTGCAGTGGCAGAGTAGATTGTTTCTTGTGCCCCCACCATGCACTAATTATACCACATCAGTCATGACATCTTCTGTGACATAATTGATAACATCACTGCAGTAAAATAATTGATGAAAAAACTGTGCATAGCAGGGGCGGAGGGTTATAGTTACCCTCGGGCACTAGTTATAGTTTCTTGAGATAAGTATAACTACAACTGCTGAATTTCTACGGTTTTGAGTGTAAAACCTCAACCTAACTAAAACGTCCATGTATATATTCTCTCTCTCATTATCTCTCTCTCTCATTATCTCTCTCTCTCTCTCTCTCTCTCTCATTATCTCTCTCTCTCTCTCTCTCATTATCTCTCTCTCTCTCTCTCATTATCTCTCTCTCTCATTATCTCTTTCTCTCTCTCTCTCATTATCTCTTTCTCTCTCTCTCTCATTATCTCTTTCTCTCTCTCTCTCATTATCTCTTTCTCTCTCTCTCTCATTATCTCTTTCTCTCTCTCTCTCATTATCTCTTTCTCTCTCTCTCTCTCATTATCTCTTTCTCTCTCTCTCTCTCATTATCTCTCTCTCTCTCTCTCTCTCTCTCTCTCTCTCTCTCCCATTATCTCTCTCTCTCTCCCATTATCTCTCTCTCTCTCCCATTATCTCTCTCTCTCTCCCATTATCTCTCTCTCTCTCCCATTATCTCTCTCTCTCTCTCCCATTATCTCTCTCTCTCTCTCCCATTATCTCTCTCTCTCTCTCCCATTCTCTCTCTCTCTCTCCCATTCTCTCTCTCTCTCCCATTCTCTCTCTCTCTCCCATTCTCTCTCTCTCTCCCATTCTCTCTCTCTCTCCCATTCTCTCTATATTTATTATATATATATGCTTTAAAAAAAAATTGCACAAAAACTAACTCAGGCAAGGGACTTAACATGAGGACAAACTATTAATTACCACATGTTGAGTGATACCTACACTGGCAGAAAGAGACAAGTCTGATCAGTCAAGAAAAACACAGCACCTGAACATAGCAGCTAAAGTAATCCTAACATTTCCTCTAAACCTAAGCTTAGACTCATGGCACGTGTGCGCCATTTTCTTTTGGATAAACCTATTTCACTGATAATTTGAAAACTAGAACTAGAGGTTCTGAAGAACCAAAACTATATTTTTATCTGAGGTGCAGTTGTAATCCATAAACAGCTAAAACATTAAACTGCTAAACAGATATATAAGGTGAAGATCAGATGTGAGACCACTACATAAAATACAATAGATAAGGAGGAAGGCAGCTCCCTCTGCCTAGGCGTCAGTACAAAAGATTGTTCCCTCTACTGAACACTGTATTTATGGTATTCAGGTCCTACCTGACAGAAAGGCACAGGAAAAACTAACCTAAACCTCCATCATCTGAAGGAGCACAGTTCAACGTACATTCTTGTCCATTTCATAAAGGCCAAACGGGGGTGACCAGAGGGTGGCCAGAAAGACTGCAGCAGGAACGGAAAATAAGCAGTGCGCAGTGATGGTAACGCTGTGTGATATCACCAGGCACTATACCTTCTGGGACAGGGTTGGTCGAGAGTGTTTCTGTAATTGCAAGTTATTATGTAGATGTACTGTAATCTCCGGGGAGTTTTGTTTGTTATGCCAAGGTCCATGCCTTCATCACTTACACTTCTGTTCGTTGACTAACAAATGCCTACTACAATATCTCCTGCCAGAGAGGCCTCGTTATTACATGATGATATTTATTAACACTCCTCATCCTAGCCTCTCTCTTTAACAGAGAACAAAAAGCTGTTGAGAAAATAAGGGTAGTTCAAAAGTGTCAACTTTGCGACGTCCTTGGGGTTAAAACTCTGAGTAATGTAGCAACTAAGACTGGCTTTTCCGTAAATTAATGTCCATGTCCCTTTTATCTCTTCAAGTAGTGAATATGTATATTTTTACACAGGTGTGAATTCTTAAAACGGGTCACTGAGTAACTGCATCCTGCTCCTCCAATGGAGCAGAATTCAGTGCATGCTTTGCACCAGTGCCTAAGTCAAGAAAACAGCTGCACTGCACCTTGTTGACTCTTACACTGCGGTTCAGATGCAGTTGGTACTCGTTAATGCCCAGTAGAGGAGGCTAAAACTAGCAGAGAAAATCGTAATTAATTTAACTCATGGTGTCCCTCCTCCTACTCCAGTGCCCTGCCACGTCATCTCCTGTGCCTGACGCTATGCTGGTAAGTAAGTGTAAGACACTCCTGCCAACAGTGGCAGCCCGACCTTTAGGACGGAGGGGCCAGGCCCCCCCCCCACCTTTTGCCCCTCATGAAGAGTGTCTGTCAGGCTGAACAAAGGCCAGCTTGAGAGACACTCTTAATTTTCAGCTCAGACAGCCAGGAGTGTGCCATGCGTGATTTGTGCAGACTACTGGCTGCCTGAGCTGAACTTTGCTGGGCTGAGGAGGTCACAGCTCCTATGGGCGTGACCTCCTCGGCTCAGCAAAGGTGCCTCGAGGCCCTCCCCTGGGTGACGAGGAAAGCGTCACCCATTGACACTCGCCCTGGGCGCTTCAGGCTTAAGCCCTGAAGCGCCCAGGGAGAGTGTAAATCAGTGACACTTCGTCACAGAGTTGGGTGGGGTCAGCAGTCTCACTGACCCCATCCCACTCTGTGACGAGGCTGGGACTCCTGCCTTCCCTCATTGGCTGACCTAAGGTCAGCCAATGAGGGAAGGCAGCAGTCCCAACCCTCCTGGGACCTGGAGGCTGAAGGTAAGTGTGTGTGTGTGTGATCTTTTAAAATGAATGTTCGGTCCGTGCATGTTTGAATGGAATGAGTGTTGCTGATGGATGTGCGTGCGTGCATGTTTGAATGGTATGAGTGTTGTTAATGGATGTGCGTGTGTGTGAAAGAATGAGTGCGTGTGTGAAAGAATGAGAGTGTGTGTGTGAAAGAATGAGAGTGTGTGTAATGAGTGTTGTTAATGGATGTGTGTGTGTGTGTGTGTGTGAAAGAATGAGTATGTGTGTGTGTGTGTTTGTGAAAGAATGAGAGAGAGAGAGAGAGAGAGAGAGAGAGAGAGAGAGAGAGAGAGAGAGAGAGAGAGAGAGAGAGAGAGTGAGTGAGTGAGTGAGTGAGTGTGTGTTTGCGCTTCCCGCCCGCCTCCCTCTCTCCCTCCTAAAGCTGCTGGCCGCCACTGCCGGCCAGGTAGTGAACAACTTAGGAAACGTGGAGAGCATCTTATATTTCAGTGAAAGGAAATAACCGGTGCTGAAATGTCCCCGAAACTATGCACAGCTTTCAATTTATGAATGTAGGTGATAGCCAGCAGAGAGTGAGCATTAACGTCTTGGCGGGGCTTTGTTGCTCGATTCAGAATGTATACATTTCTCATTTCTATTTCGCTGCATTACCGTCATTCAATTTTGCTTTATTGTTTTGAATATGTAGTTTCGCTGCATGATTTATGGCACATTTTATGAAATCTGCAGCAGGCGGGGTTCAACGAGGCAGACGCTCATTTGTTTTACACTTTGTACTGATACCTAGTTTAAAAAAAAACGATTACTATACAACCGATTCTCAAGCAATAAAAAATAAGGTTCTTTTTACACCATGGACTACGATTTAGAAATCTAAGACTTAACTGAAAGTTTCCATAACGTTCACGTTTGAGGGAATATATTTCCTGTTTGTAACGTTCAGAGAAGAAATGAAATGAAGCGTTTAATAATAAGTCATGGCTACAGGAAAAGAAAATCAAATGGAGAAAAAGCTGATGGACGTCACTTGAGGAACTGACCTGAAATCTACAAATCAAGCTCAAACTTTGTCCTGCACAATGCAAACCGAGTTCTCATATTACATCTCAGACGGAAAACAACTAACGAGATTTGGCAACTTCAGCTCCACCAATGTTCCTACATCATGTGGGCCCCCCTCAAGGTTCAACGTAGATCCCACCCGTAGCTTAAGGTATTCGCACACATTGTACATATTAAATGACACACAATGTAAGTAGATAAGTTCAAATGTTATTGTAACCAAATAATGAACATTCATCAAAGCCCCACAAGTCAAAAAATTACATTAGATCAAAGTTACAGAAATCCTATTTATAGAAATTTTGTTGGTAAAGTTAAATATCCAATAGTCCATAATCCAAAACTGAAGTCTTCATTGCTTCACAGTACCAAATTCGAATCCAAACTAATATTCTAGTGTCCTAATATGATCTAGTCCATCCAATAATATTCACTGTTAGTTCACAGTTCCAAATTCAAATCCAAAATAATATTTTAGTATCCAAATAGGATCCAGTCCATCCAATAATGTCCACTATTCGTATATCCGTCCCGTCAACACGTGTTTCATCCGGGGAGTACCCCTGGATTTTGTCAGGACCTCCTTTCAAAAAGACTCCACTTGTTACACTCGTACTGTATCCCTTGTTTTCTCAGACCTTATTTACGAACTTCGCTATCCCGTGTCTCAGAATTATTGTTAGGATAGATTTCCCGAGTTCTCAATCTCCTATCGATATTCTGTAATATGCCAAGTTCTGTGAGTACGCTCCTAAATCTGTCACGTCGGATATCAAATCAAGATCCCACCCTTACCTGCAACCACTCAATGCTGTTCAAAGGGGGTGATATTACAATTCATCAATTTGTAGATTATACTGAATTCTATCAGAAACAAATGTTGGTTCAGTACATCCGCACTGTACAATTCATCAACACTTCAAAAATGGATGCCACCAAATGTATTGAGACTCAATCCTGGACAAAAATGTAAGTTTATTTTCATACACCGATCTAATAATATTTAAGGGCATCCATATTCACTAATCTCACCATCACCAGCCACAGAAATATCCTTTGGTAGCTGGCTGGATAACCAGATTATTATGTCTTAACACGTGGTGGCTGCATACAGTTTATGCTCCTAGATATGCACTACAGTGCCTAAAAATATTAAAGTCTTATTTCTGAACACTGGACGACTACAGGTTCCTTGTGCATGTTCTTGTGAGTTCTCATATTAATTATGGAAACTGAGCTCTGACTGCAGTGTAAAAATCCAATGTTGAGTACTTAAAACAGCATTCTTCCCTCAGCAGCCACACTAGTCTCTAATAAAAAAAACATTGACCATTTTTCTCCAGTACTCTAAGACCTATGTTGGCTTTCCTTGGAAGAGAGGACTGAGTTCAAAACTAACTGCATGGTTTTCAAAGCTCTCAAGGAAAAATAACCATAATACATTTACAACTCTCTGAACAACTTTGGTGCTCAGAAACGTCTGAGGAGCAAAGCCACCTTCTGACTAGAATCAAAAATGTTTTACATCATTATCCAGCTAACCAGTCTTTCTCCGGTGCTGCCATAACCCACTGAAATTCCCTACCAGAAGACAGTAAGGACCTGGTTTAGATGATAGAGGATGGGTTAATCCATCACACCGGTAAAAGATATTCAGTGAACCGAAAAGTAAATCCCATTACATATAATGGGATTTAAATTTCAGCGGACGGGATTTCCATCACTGTTATGACGGAGGAACCCATCTGCCAATATCTAAATCAGGCCCATTAAGTGTACTACTAGACTTGCTTTCATTCCAGAAAAAAACATGCGTTTCAGCTCCACATGATTGCTTAAGCCTCTTTCAATTAAAACACATTACTGAATCAATCATGTTTTCCAGTTACACCCAGGATTCTCTATCTCATGCTGTATGTATAATTTATATTGTTTATTACGGGATCTAAATATTCCTCTACTTTGTAACTGAGCTAAATAGCAAACATTCTTCTGTAGGACTTAAATCCTGTTTTCCCTAAGACTCATGTCTTCTCCGTCACTGTGTCCATCATTCTGTCCTACATTCTTGTATTTTCCCCTCAACATCTCGGTTCTCAGTGCCTCTATTTTCCTTTGAAAAATCTATAACACTTAGAATTCTGGGACTCTCCAGACTATTGCTGCCCTTTGTCGATCACTACCTATTCTCCTGATTTTCTAAACCCTCTTCTCTCGACACTCTTCTCCAAGTTTATGCTTCTCATGTTCTTCACTCAAAATGTGTATATTTGTTCCAGGAATCATGGCTTGTCTTTGAGCTCATTAAACTCCCCTGTTTTGTTTAACAGATCTGTCTTAACGGTCTGGTTACAGAAAGCACACCTACGTCACTTTGGTTATGCTGCACTATATCTAAATGGAAAGTAAATAATTCTTCAAACGAGGACTGCATTTCTCACTGTAAATCAATCACTCAATGGAAGGCTGAAAACAGTTCTATACGTATCGAAGGACATAGCCTTGCCAGAGTAATACTAAAATCACATTTTCCATTGGAGTCTATGGCAGTGTAGCATTGCTGCACTACTGGGAACACACACCAAGTGATAAAATGTGAAATCTGTATAAAGGAGGCAGCAAATATATCCTTCCTCTTGTTATGGTACAAACCATTTTAGCCCCTTGCTCCTACTGCTGTATTTGGGATAATGTGTTAAACAATATTAGACCGTATACGTAAATCTGACTTCGCAGTACAACATAACCACGTACCACATCATTACAACATGATTGCCTAATTCCGCTGTACAAATACAGATACCCAACTGGAAACAATAATTGGACAGCATGGATATACTATATTGTGCCTAAGAGAACAACCTCTGCAGTTGGGGGAGGGTGGTGGGTATTCAGAGAGAAGACCGTAGAATTAGATAATCTGCAGGCATTTTTCTTCGTAATTCGAAGCCACCATCAGAAAGAACTTGCCCCAATACACTTCTTAAATTGGTGAATAACAGTAAACTCAAAGCTGGACAGCGGACCCAGTGAGGGCAGCCCCTGCAGTAACTGGTTTTGCTTGATCTTTTGATGCTGAGATTTCAGTTTATCTAGCAACACTGAAAAACTGATCCAAATGGTGTTATGAAATAATCCTAGGCAGCTCTCTCACGAGTAATGGAGTTCAGTGACATAGAAGCAAATAAAATGGCAATACAGTACTTGACGGTGAGAATAAAATTGTAATCCTGTTAGCCGTAAGTAAATAATAATAAAATAAACTATGAGGAGGGGGCAGCGTGAGCAAAAGCCACATAAAAACATTCCCTTGCCTAAGGTGCAGTCCCTGTCAATATATGCAAGATGAGCGAGAAACGCTGTAGAATTAATGACTAACTCTAATCAAGTTAATGTGCTATATAAAAACGGGGGACCTCAACGAGGAAGGCTCAATGGAAAAGAGGTGGCAGAGTTGGAAGGGGTTAAAAAAAATCTTAAAAGCTTGGCTACAGGGTGGAAATTTAGGAATAATATGATAAAGTGAATGATGGCATGGATGTACTTAACTGTCACTGTGCTTGTAGCATAAATAGAAACTAAAGCAAGTTTCTTACTTATTCTTACACAGAAGATCCCCTCCGAGGTTGGGATATATGGAATATATAGAGGTTTGCATGTGTGATTTGGTTTAAAAGGACAGATTCAGCTTCACCAATGGATTGGAAGTGATGGCTAGAGGGATCTGTCAACATATGTTAGAGGAGGCATAGCCCCAGAGAAAAAAGAAGCACCTGTCCAAGACCAGATTCAAACCATCAGAATCCTAGAGTTGTTTGCCCCAAGAATAATCTATAAGAATCCGAAGGTCTTTGCCTAGACAACATCTCTTTTCACAATTGGTCCCTAAATAGGAGGAGGAGGAGGAAACCCTTATGACCTTTACAGGGAGCACTGACCCCATTCTAGTCCATAGTGCATACTTCTGTTGCACTACCATTTCTATCTGATGACAAAAACGTTTTTCTATGAATGTTTCTACATAATGATCATCTACTAGGATACTAGAATTTAACTGTGTGTGAAATGACGAGTTTCACACTGTCTGGCCCTGTCCTATATGTTACCATCAATGGGAAATGGAAAGAGGTCAAACTGTGTCCTCCAGTCTTCCAAGTGAGTGGCTGGATCACAGCATTCATGTTACGTGGCAGTGCAATGCTGGAAATAGAGTTCAAGGGCACATCCACCAGATACTCATTCACTCTTCCAAGCTTTGATCCTAGCAGGTCCTGAATGCATCAAAGGTGCATTCACTCTCTAGGCAGCCATGTTATTTATGTGCCTCAAATTTCTCAGGCTCTAGCAAATGGACTTTACATTACTCTTCACTCTTAGTCCTAAAGCCGGGTCTCTTTCTTAAATACTTGTTCCAGAACAGTGGTATGTTAGATCTCCAGGACTCTTTTGCATAGCCATGTTACCCTCTCTCCCTTGTTGCCTCATTTGATGAATGATCTTCCCCCGCCTACCCAAGAATGCTTATCTGAACTAGCATTCTGCTTACTCTTACTCTAGTCGCCCTGCTTTTGGGATGAGTTCAATTCCTCATTCCTAGTAAAGCACGTCTCTGCCCCCTTTGTGCTGCCAAGCAAGAAAGTCTTTTGTTGGAGGTTTGTTTTCTCTGCTTCTGTTCCAATCATCCAACTCATATGTCTTATCTTTCTGCACCAATGACTGGTTTACTCACTCATTGCTCCCTCACATGTTCATTTTTCACTCACACTACTTCCCACTTCGCACAGGTAATCTGCTTTCCCATATTGCTGATTGCCTCTCCTTAACTTCTTCCATTGCCATGATGGTCCCCTCTCTTCACCTCCATAAAACTCGGTAAAACGGCATGTCTTGTACGGATACTAAGTCACACCCAAACTGACCCACCATTTTGGTAAAATTATACACTTTGGATTACATAAAAATACCTGAAATGGCCACAGAGGCCATACTGTTAAAAGGCATCTGTAGTGTCCCGTAACAAGAGACTGGAACAGGCGATGGTTTCTTCACAATATTTATTTCACGAATTAGAGCAAAGATAAAAACCCCAGCCACCGGTTGATCCTTCAACTGCCAACTGAAGTCCCACAGCTTTCTATCATTCTGATCTACAGAGTTCCAGACCACCTCCCCCACAATACCCATTAACATTAGAACATAAATACACAATTCAGTAGTCTATTGAACTAATACAACAAGGGAACTAAAAAAAGGTTTTTACTCATACATACATATATATATATAAAAATTATATATGGAAAATGTCACTTACCCAGTGTACATCTGTTCGTGGCATGAGACGCTGCAGATTCACATGCTGTGCATTATCCTGCCATCTAGTGTTGGGCTCGGAGTGTTACAAGTTGTTTTTCTTCGAAGAAGTCTTTTCGAGTCACGAGATCGAGGGACTCCTCCCCTTTCGGCTCCATTGCGCATGGGCGTCTACTCCATCTTAGATTGTTTTCCCCGCAGAGGGTGAGGTAGGAGTTGTGTATATAGTAATAGTGCCCATGCAATGGAGTAAGTATGTATGTACATAATGTGTCTAAAAGTGATATATATTTACAAATTTACAAATGTACATGTTTATCTTTATCAACTTATAACGGCTACAGGCTCCTGGGGAGGCGGGAGGGCGCATGTGAATCTGCAGCGTCTCATGCCACAAACAGATGTACACTGGGTAAGTGACATTTTCCGTTCGATGGCATGTGTAGCTGCAGATACACATGCTGTGCATAGACTAGTAAGGAGTTACCTCCCCAAAAGCGGTGGTTTAGCCTGTAGGAGTTGAAGTTGTTTGAAATAATGTCCGTAATACTGCATGTCCTACTGTGGCTTGTTGTGTTGTTAACACATCTACACAGTAATGTTTTGTGAATGTATGAGGCGTAGACCATGTGGCTGCCTTACAGATTTCTGTCATGGGTATATTTCCTAGAAAGGCCATTGTGGCGCCTTTCTTTCTAGTGGAGTGTGCCTTTGGTGTAATAGGCAGTTCTCTCTTTGCTTCTACATAGCAGGTTTCAATACAGTTAACTATCCATATGGCAATGCCTTGTTTGGATATTGGATTTCCTGCATGAGGTTTTTGAAAAGCTACAAACAATTGTTTTGTTTTGCAAAATTGTTTGGTTCTATCAATGTAATACATTAGTGCCCTTTTGATGTCTAATGTATGTAATGCCCTTTCAGCCACAGAGTCTGGTTGTGGAAAAAATACTGGGAGTTCCACAGTTTGATTTAGGTGGAATGGCGATATCACTTTTGGTAACAATTTGGGATTTGTGCGTAGAACCACTTTATGTTTGTGTATTTGTATAAAGGGTTCTTGTATGGTCAATGCTTGTATTTCACTTACTCTTCTAAGAGATGTGATAGCTATTAGGAAGGCTACTTTCCATGTAAAGTATTGCATATCACAGGAGTGCATGGGTTAAAATGGTGGACCCATGAGTCGTGTTAATACAATATTGAGGTTCCATGAGGGAACTGGTGGTGTTCTTGGGGAATGATTCTTTTTAGACCCTCCATAAATGCTTTTATGACTGGGATTCTAAAGAGTGATGTTGAATGTGTAATTTGCAGAAATTGCTGTGGGATGTATCTTAATGGATGAAAAAGCTAGCTTAGATTTTTGTAAGTGTAATAAGTAGCTTACAATGTTTTTCGTGGACACATGTAGTGGTTGAATTTGATTATTATGACAGTAATAAACAAATCTTTTCCATTTATTTGCGTAGCAATGTCTTGTAGTAGGTTTCCTAGCTTGTTTGATGACCTCCATACATTCTTGTGTAAGATCTAGATGTCCAAATTCTAAGACTTCAGGAGCCAGATTGCTAGATTGAGCGATGCTGGATTCGGTTGTCTGATCTGTTGTTTGTGTTAAGTAAACAGATCTGGTCTGTTTGGTAGTTTGATATGAGGTACTACTGACCAATCTAGTAGTGTTGTGTACCATGGTTGGCGGGCCCAAGTTAGTGCTACTAGTATTAGTCTGAGTTTGTTTTGACTCAATTTGTTTACTAGATACGGAAGGAGTGGGAGAGGGGGAAAAGCGTAAGCAAATATTCCTGACCAACTCATCCATAACGCATTGCCCTTGGAGTGAGGGTGTGGGTACCTGGACGCGAAGTTTGAGCATTTTGCGTTTGCTTTTGTTGCGAATAGGTCTATTTGCGGTGTTCCCCAGTTTTCAAAGTAAGTTTTCAGTATCTGGGGATGAACTTCCCATTCGTGGATCTGTTGGTGATCTCGACTGAGATTGTCCGCCAACTGGTTTTGAATTCCTGGCATGTACTGTGCTATTAGGCGAATGTGATTGTGAATCGCCCAATGCCAAATCTTCTGTGCTAAGAGACACAGCTGTGATGAGTGTGTCCCTCCCTGTTTGTTTAGGTAATACATTGTTGTCATGTTGTCTGTTTCGACAAGAATGTGTTTGTGGGCTATTAATGGTTGAAATGCTTTCGATGCTAGAAACACTGCTAGTAGTTCTAGTTGATTTATATGAAGCTGGCTTTGTTGAGTGTCTCATTGTCCGTGGATGCTGTGCTGGTTGAGGTGTGCTCCCCACCCTACCATGGAAGCATCTGTTGTGATCACGTATTGAGGCAATGGGTCTTGGAAAGGCAGCCCTTGGTTTAAATTTATAGGATTCCACCACTGAAGCGAGGAGTGTGTTTGGCGGTCTATCAACACTAGATCTTGAAGTTGACCCTGTGCTTGTGTCCATTGTGTTGCTAGGCACTGTTGTAAGGGCTGCATGTGTAGTCTTGCGTTTGGGACAATGGCTATGCATGAAGACATCATGCCTAGAAGTTTCATCACAAACCTTACTTGATAGTGTTGGTTTGGGTGCATGTTTAGTATTACGTTTTGGAATGCCTGTACCCTTTGTGGAACTTGGAGTGGCAATCCCTTTTTGTGTGTTGATTGTTGCTCCTAAGTATTGTTGTATTTGACACGGTTGTAAGTGTGATTTTAGTTAGTTTATTGAGAACCCTAGCTTGTGAAGGGTTTCTATGACGTATTTTGTATGTTGAAGACACGGTTTCTGAGTGCTGGTTTTTATTAACCAATCGTCTAGGTACGGGAATACGTGTATGTGCTGTCTTCTGATATGTGCAGCTACTACCGCAAGGCATTTTGTAAATACTCTTGGTGCTGTTGTTAACCCGAATGGTAATACTTTGAATTGGTAATGTACTGCTTGGATTACAAACCTTAAGTATTTCCTGTGGGAAGGATGTATGGGTATATGGAAGTAAGCATCCTTCAGTTCTAAAGTTGACATGTAGTCTTGTTGTTTGAGCAAGGGAATCGCGTCCTGAAGTGTCACCATGTGAAAGTGATCTGATTTGATGTAAAGATTTAGTGTTCTGAGATCTAAGATGGGTCTCAGTGTTTTGTCCTTTTTTGGTATTAGAAAATACAGGGAGTAAACACCTGTTCCTTTCTGATGGTTGGGTACTAGTTCTATTGCTTCTTTTTGTAACAACGCGGTTTGGTCATGTTGTGTGCTTTTGGAGGCACATTTGGTGGTAATTGTAGGAATTCTACGCAATAACCATGTTGGATAATGGCTAGGACCCACAAGTCCATAGGTATGTCTTCCCAATTTTTGTAATAATCTGTGAGTCCCCCCCCCACGGGTTTTATGTGTTGGGGATTTGTGACATTGGAGTCACTGTTTAGTCTGTGGGGTTTTTGGGCTTTGGAATTTCCCTCTTGTTTTAGGGAACTGTTTACCCCTATATTGTCCCCGAAAGCCTCC